>NW_024583133.1:78446-88873 GCF_018398535.1 Haplochromis burtoni | reverse complement strand
TGTGTGTGTGTGTTTGTGAATATGTGTATATCACCCGTGGTATTAGAAGGCAACCTGCAGTGTTTCTGTCTGGCTAATAAAATAACTGGTGGATGCTTCCGAGCCACCCACAGCGAGACACCACCTCATTCCTTAATCTGTGCCCCCTCCTCCGGTTCACCATGACCCGATTCTCCATCAAAAAGGCACTGACCCATGAGGTGGACATTCGCATGCGGAGTTCAGCTTTTGAGAGAGAAATACCCGTGCTGTATCCATGTACATCATCTTCTTTAATAAAACAAAGATCAGTTTTTGTGAACATGTAAATTCCTTCCAGTCTGCTTACTGGATTACAAGGTTATAAAGGTTTTTGAAGACATATGACTAATGATCACAACATCATTACTTTGTTTGCTGTTTGAGATGTGTGACAAACAGTGTGACATGTAGGATCAAGTGAATCTGACCACAGTTGCAGTACAAAGGCATAGATACTGGTCTACTGACCATCTGTCAACCACCAGTCATGAGGGAAAAGTGCGTATTCCCCAACCCCTTTGTCAGTCATTCCTGGAGGTTGACCGGAGCTGCAAGGAAAATGACTGTCAAAGTCCTAGTCACAAAGGTCTACACACTGGTCAGTAACCTCCTAGAAAACACCTTTTCTGAAAAAACATGTATTCCCAAATGGTTCGCAAAAAATCTTTGTGTGTGCATATTGCTGAGGTCGTAGTTTGAATGGCGGTCATAGACAAACACTGTCAAGCTAGACTCCAAGCTGTAAATGAACTGTGAAAAGTTTTTTAACGCAAAGTGGAAATGGAGAAGTTTTACCCTTAAAGTAAAAGTTGTGTCGTAGTGCTAAAAGCTTGCGCTTTTATTTTGAAGGTGAACCTTCTGTTTGTAGTTTACACTTTTTCAAGTTTTACTACCACTGGGGAGGTATTTGCAGACAAACTTGGACGAAACTACAGGCAGCCATAACATTTAAAGCAATAACTAGGTGTTTTTTGGTGGAGCACCGTCTTTACATCCGATTTTATCCATTAAAAGCAAGAAACCTCCAGGTACATCTCCCAAGAAGACAGGGAATCCACATTTTTCCTAACATATTCAATATTGCGGCAAGCTCTTTGATGTCATAATGTAATATGAGAAACTTCAACAACTTCCCAAAATAAGCATTAAATATCATTTTGAATAAAACATTTCTATTCCACAAAAGTTAAATGTGTAGCAACACCTCAATTCGCTGTCAAAATAAAAGACGCGCACCAGTTAAGAAGTTGCAAAGCGCGTTCGCGTACACATAAAAGGCACTGTTTTTGTCCGCTAGAGTGGGATTTTCACGGCACATTCCGCACCACATCTCTGTGCTTTCATCATTTGTTTGAAGCCAGCTCACCTCCTGCAACCACTTTTCCGAGAATACGCGCTTCTTTTGCGGTTCGGACTCTGACATTTCTTTGGTGGAGGAACACCAAAGTAATTTCTTAAAGGAGCTTGCTTCTTCGACATCTTTAAGAGTTCCAAACAAATGTCTGTCCTCCTCCAGAAAATCTTATGTACACAAACGCTCGTTGCAACTTCTTATCTGGTGCGCGTCTTTTATTTTGACAGTGAATGCGCACCTGCGGACCACTTATGTGCACCGCTGTCAATAAAGGCCTTTGCAGTCATATGTTTGAAATCTGTATAACCACTGTTAACATTTAAAGCTCTACCTCCATATTCTAGATGGATACATTGTTATGATGGATTAGAGGACTGTAAGATTGCAAACTTTAGCATGCAATGTAGATAAAATCTAGAATTTAGATTCAAATTAAAATGTATTTTGTTGTAAGTACAATGGTGACATATCATTTTATGTTTATATGTCAAAGTTGTTTGAGGGCAGCTCCCTGCCCAAACTGAAAATGATGCTATAGAAGCAGTGAGACTGAATTACAACAGTAAGGGTGGGCCTGGACAGCTAAACAATGGAATGACACTCACTATAAGCCTGGGAAGCTGCAACGTTTGCATAATAATTCTCCATAGGTTTGTCATTATAAACAACACCTTTCACAAAGACACATCATTATATGACACATTGTTGTTATAGAAATATTAGTGCCTTCTTTAAGCTTCCAGTTCTGCTAGATATAGATAAGAATGGTAGTAGGATGTTGGCTTTATTAATACAGTGCAGGTGTCAGAGTAACACCAGAAGAACAGCTCGTGCATCTGCTTACTGTGCAGCCAAGGAAAGTATTAATCATATCACTCTCCGTCATACCTTGTGAGACCTCACTCAGATATTGTGCTGCAAAGTCTTCTGTGCATTTATGAGTATCTAAGTAGGAGTGAGAAAATGTGAGACTGGGTTACTGGTTACCATTCTGTTTGAACATGAATGATTTCTGATGCTTAATTAAAAAGCAACCCTGAAAATGCGGAACATATTGTCCCATGACTTCTTGCTTCAGTCCACCAATGAATCATTTTTAAAGATAGAATTTGCTGGAGTTGAAAGTATAGCACATGGAAACAAAACCAGTAGATATATGGGGACGGCAAGAGAGGAGGAGATTATATCGGTGTTCCCTGTCTCTCCACATCAGAGAACAGCTTGTTCCACACCTCTGTTATCTCTCACAATCCTTCATATTAACGTTGGTCATCCTTTAGCTTCTCTTTCATCTTACATGCTAGGCAAAGCTGGAAAGACAAAGATATTATTGTACAAAGTTTGGGAGAAAAATGTACAATCTAACAATTTTCACAATTACATAACACTAAAGTCCTTACAGCAAGATTTTTCAGCTTGAAACAGTTTTCTCACTGAGTGCCTGCAAAAATCTACAATAAATATTTCATACTATAAGAAGATATTGCTATTCTGTGCTTTAAAAAATGTAAGCTTTACAACATAATACTGTACACTGTGTTGCTGCCATAATACCTTTTTTAATAGCTAGAAAAAACACACTTTCTAATGATAAATGTCTGCATGTGCTCTAAGTTTAATTTGCACGTCTTTGTGAAAGTTATTAGTTAGTTAAAGCATTTTTTGTCAATATTTACTTTCACCTTAAATGCAAATTTAAGGTATTGATGCTGCATTCATCATTTCCTCAAAGAGCCTGAAGAAGGGGTACTCTTGGTCATGGCATCTAAGTGCTAGCACGAC
Source organism: Haplochromis burtoni (assembly GCF_018398535.1). Classification (NCBI taxonomy): domain Eukaryota; kingdom Metazoa; phylum Chordata; class Actinopteri; order Cichliformes; family Cichlidae; genus Haplochromis; species Haplochromis burtoni. The sequence continues at coordinate 85,716 of NW_024583133.1, read as the reverse complement.
CTTAATGTGTTAACAAAAGTGGAATTACAATCACAAAACCTTTAAATTATTGATTTGAGTTTAAACATTTACATTCCCTCGAGTCTTTGCATTCAGCAGCTTAGAGCTGTCCACGATCAGAGTGTATGCCTCCCTGTGTTCTTACATTACACCTACTTATTAATTACATTACACTGACTGAGTGCCTAATGAGGTTGTTGGCCTTGATGCAACATGATTTTGCACAGATGAACTGTGTGTGGATTCAAGCACCAGAGCAAGACTTAGTCAATAATAATAAATAAATAAAAATATTGTACTTTTAGTTTGCACAATAGCTTACTGTCACTATTTCTTTCCTCAAAGACATCGGCATGTCTAGTATCCAGACATATTCACAAAGAGAGGTACACATCTGTACATATTTCCACAGCAAACAAAACAAACAAAAACACTTTGGCCTTATTCAGTTATTCCCTAAGTGTCTGGACAATCACAGATTTATTTTTATAATATAATTTTGCCTCTACATACTTGATTTCACATCAAAAATGTGATTATTTTTAGCTTTACTTCAAGGCGTTTATCAGAAGTGCTGCAGTAACTGTTGAGGAATTACTGCTGTTTTTGTACATAATCCCCAATTTTGTAAGGCTCAAAAGTAATTTGACAAACTAATGTAATTTTAAACCCAAGGATTGGTTTTAATACTTGGATGAAAGTCCTTTGCAGTCAGTTACTTGAGAACTCAGCAAATACCAGGCTTCCTTTATTGATGCTACAGCCACCTGCTGCTTGTTTGTGGGTTTCTCTGCCTTCAGTTTTGTCTTAACCAACTGACAAAAAATGCTCTGTTGGGCTGACATCAGGTAACTGACTTGACAGCTGAAGAACTGAGAAAACTTTGGGTTACTTTTGCAACGTACACATCATCAATTTTCTATCATCAGCCACTTCATCAATAAACACTAGTGGTCCGGTTCCTCTGGCAGCCATACATAATATTATATAGCCGTAACACTGCCTCCACTATGTGCGACAGATCATGTGGTATGCTTCAGATCACAAGCTGTTTCTTTCCTTTTCCGTGTTTTTCTCTTCACATCATTCTGGTACAAGTTTGACTTGGTTTCATCTGTCCAAAGAATAGTGATTTTCACCTTGTTTCAATTGCACTGTTTGACTGTACACTCTGACAAGGAAGCAACTACTGGTGGCTTGTGGAAGTTCTTGACTAGATGCTATGAAGCTGTTTTTCTTAACAAATGAAATTGACCTTGTTTACTTGTCTTCTTTTGGTGTATCTAAGCTGACCAGTGAAGACCTTTTTGGCCTCTTCTATAGTTTTTTCCCTATCTTTCTGTAGGTTTAGTTTGGTTTTCAGCCTAATCATGCTGTGCTTGTAATCAAAAATGGCTGTAGCTACAAAACAGTTTAAACAATGCTTTTGTAAATCTCTTTGATTTAAAGCTGAAAGTCTGCACTTCAATCATATCTTGATTATTGGATTTAAAATCTAATGTGGTGGTGTAAAGTATTACGGACCCGACTTCATAATACGGAAAACAGCCAGGATTACTTTGAAGACCTGTTTAGTGACAGTTGTGTAAGACCTGCGTGTGCAAATTTAGTAGTTCTCACAGCAAGACTTTTTGATATGAATCTTTCTCAAGTGGAAAATCTACTTGTTTTCCAGCAGTGTTATATTAGCTTTTTATGAGGTAATATAGCGTAAAATGCTTTAGTTGGGGAAAGCCTAGGGCTGCCTGTCTGTCTGACAGAGGCTAGTAACTGTCAAGTTAAATTAATATCATAACGGAAACTTTTGCATGACAAGCCTATCTTATCACACAGTAAGGACAGACATGCACCAGTTTCAAAATGCAGTGATTATGGGTACTTCAAGTTGTTCTGCACATTATATTTACAGCGGTAACATCACATTTCTGATACATTCTGTTTAGCATAATCTTTTTTAAAAAGCATAATTGCAATAGTGTTGATGTCTCTTTTAGAATGAGCTCAAACTACAAGGGAAAAGCTGTATGTGACAGAATTTCATTTTTTCCCAATATGTAGGAAAACATAACTTTGAGAGAATTTTCACTGCTGTGACTTTACAGTAAAGTCAACATTATTTTTTTCTAAAGAAAGGTAAACTTTCAGAATAGACAAAAGCAAATAAAAGATGCACTTCATTGCATAACTACAGGTGCAGCGCATATTGTATCCTTTAGCAGAGGAGACAATATCAAATCCTCTAAGATTTTCTGTGTTTAGTGAAGTGTTTCAACACAGAATACCCAAATGTATCAGTCTCATACGTATTTTATGCTGTGGGCAAACCAAGCTTTGTGAATATTTCAGTGTCCTGTTACGGTTCAGTGTTGTATTTGTCAGGTTCTCAGACAGACAGTTTGAAACTTTCAGAGTCATGGTGCAATTTCCAGTTGCTCCTCAAGGTCCCTGGAGCTCTCAATTCCCCGTTTTCCTCCTGATTTGCACCACCTTATTATATACGGGTTTTGAAGGCAACAGGGAACAAAGTTTGACAGGGGAAAGAAATGACTGGCAGCTATGTTCTTCTTACCTCCCCCAGCTCTCCTACTTTTTTCTACATCTTATAGTTGCTCCTTCTCCAAGCTCTTCTCTCTCGTTCTTCTCTCCTCTTTATTCCTCACCTCTCGTCAGTAGCCTCTTTAGTGCTTACACCCACCTTACTCCCACTTCTCGTATTCTCTCTCTTGGTCCATACTGTCCTTCATGGGCAATTTACCAAGAGTGACATTCATTCACCTTTCAGCCCTTGAACGTTCAACACCATTTTTAACACAGAAACCTCAAAGGTGGAAAACCCAGAGAAGGAAAGAATGAAAGAGAACTAGAAAGCAAGAATGAAAGAGTTTGACCTCAAAAGCATTAAATTTGGTTTTGCAGGGTGGACTGGAGAGATGGAGGTGTATGGTACCATGGAAGGTTATTTGCGTGATCCTGTGACATGGCTAGAATTGTAAAAAGTCTCTTGTGCCACATTCTGAGACTCAAGCACAGACCCTTGGTCTTAACAACCCTGTCATTCAAAATTTGGTCTATTAGACAGACTGGACTGAAAGTTCAAGTACACTTGCAGCCATTTCAATAACAGTCAACATGTGCCACATGTGAAAAATATTCACTTTTGTGAGTCGCCCCTATTGGTTTCAGCTTCAGTCTACGCAGCCCTGTAAAAATCAGCCGCCTCTGCCATTGCTTACGAGGCTTAAGTAGATCCTGTTCATAGCTTAAAGTTGCAAAACTACATGTCAGATTCAATTATTTGTAAATCAGTATGCAAATGTTTCCCGATCTACTTAATGCATCAGCATGTTTAGTTTGACAAATGCTTGGCAGAATAAGTGATCGCAGCTTTTGCCAAGCTAAGGCATAAATATTTATGAAAGTACCTGTAGCCAAGGAGAATGTTATACAGACCTAGTCAACTTTGCCTTTATTCACACTTCAACTCCTTTAGCCTGCAGACTTATGACAAAACTTCCTTGTTATTTTGTCAGCCCAAAATTTCCTACATGGAACAATAAAAGGGTCGTCTTTAACTTGCTTGTCAAGAAATCAAACTTTCCTCTCAGACTATGTTAATCAGTTGCTTTTAGTTGTGCTATTTTTCAGATGCAGTTAAATTTAAACTGATGTTTGGATGCTGCAGGGAAAGAGCTGTACAATCAAATAAAACCAAAGGAAGGAAAAGATGTAACTAGGTGAGACAAGATAGCTCGAGACAAGACAGGGTGATGCAAAAACAGAGGATGGGAAAGGACAGAACATGTGAGACGTGATGAAACTAGATGTACATTAGGACGGTACCCCGGAAGGTAATGCTGAGGTAACATAAAAGTAATTTTAATATTAATGTTATCTGTCAAATACCAGCCAGGTTACATGGCTTAAAACAATCAATACAAAGATTACCATATAAACGAACAGATTACCTGCATCTGGCTTGAAGGATATGTGTAGAGCATTGTTTTTGTTGCAAAAATGTGTTTTCAATCTTTGCTGTCTTGGTAATTACACTTATCTACTATCACCTGTTTTTGGCTAATCATGGTTATATTGTCTTCAGGACGTATTAGTTTGAATGTGTAAAATATGCCTCTGCACATGGTCTAGTAGACAAGTGAGAGTTCTGTAATCAAACTGTATTATTGCAGCACTCTAGAGTTATTAGGTCATTACCTAATACTTTCCCCCATCTAATAGCTTTTCTCTTATCTTTTCTCCCTTTGCTTGTGTATTCTGTTTCGTGTGACAAAAGCCTCGCTGTCTCCGTTTTCTCGCTCACATCTGCCTTCCAGCTACACATTAACACGTATCCCAGGGCAACATGTTGAGGCAGACATTTGATGCCGATAACACAGGCACTGATGCTTTCTGTGTCAAAAATTAACATTCTTTTTTTTAATGTGTTTGACGTATTCCATTTCGATCTCTCGCAAACTCCAGATGGAAAGGTATAGAGGGAATGACAACAATGCTATTATTTGCTAAATGCCAATTTTCTTATAAAATCAAGTCTTGTGGTAGAAGTTTGGAATTTTGGTTGTAATCCAAGTAGGAAATACAGAATTTTACAAGGTTGGTTCTGGATTACAAAAACTGCCGACTCACTCAACCGAACCTAACCGTAACCACCAATCACAGCAGAATGTCCCTCCAGCTGCAGGTACTTTAATGTAATGTGCTCCTAGGAATGCTCATACATTCCAGAGGCCTGTACATTTCTCAGGAATAAAGACTAAATGAATTTGGATTACATGCTATTCGGTGCATTGAGTTACTTATCAAAGAAAGACTGTATCACTAAGGAACATATTCTAGCAATGCTCCATAATTGTTAAACATGATCATTCAAAATGGCTTTCAGATTTTTCTTCTTCTTTTTTCTTTTTTTCTCGTATATTGCATACATTTGAGAGAATTTATTTGAATAATGGCCAGTCGACCACTTCGAAATGTACCAAACTGAAGAAAACTGATCCTGTTGTGTAATACTGCAGCAGAAAGTTGAAAGGTTTTAATGCTTAGGACTGAGGACTTTGAAGCTTTTGAGTGCTGAGACATTACAGCAAAACTATTAATCCCCAACAGTTAGCTGATCAGAGTCAAATGGACTAGTTGGTCCATATTTAAAATAAAGGAGAGAGAGACAGAGATAGCATTGTTTGATGAATTGTGACCCCCTTTTAAGTGAACAATGTACATCATTAAAACTCCTTTCAAATGTGGCTTCAAAGGGTTACAGGATTTTTACCCAATCTATACTGACCAAACTAATGTAGCTGTGCATTAGCTCCTTTATTTAGCCATTTCTCCATACAATTAAATGCTACACTCCACAGTTTAAGTTTGTGTGTTTGTCAAAACACACCGTCCTTTCCTTTCGACTCATGCCTGAGTCATTTTATCACCTTGTGATGGACTTAGTAGGGAACCAACAAGTCAGCAGGAGACACCATATTGCAATATCTTTTAGCTAAAAATGTGAAACATGGCATGATTTGATATAACTGTCCTTGTATATCGTGGGTTTGAGGTTATAGCATGTGGATCACTTCCTTGTCCAGCTGAGCTGATGTACACTGACTGACACATTGTCCTCCACACTCTTCCATCTCGCTCTTTTTGTCTCTGCCTAATGAAGTGTGAGCACTAATGACGTTACCTAATACCCCAGACTTAGTGTCACTCCTCACTGCTCCTCTCTGAGAGGTTACTCCAGGTTTCGCAAGTGCTGTAAATTTACTTAAGCAGTGCATTAGTGTGTGTGCGTGTGAGCATGCAGAAGCAAGTCCGTGTGACTGCGGTGCTTCTTTTTTGTCAAACAAGCACAAAAGTTTTGAAGTATTTGCTTGTCCAATGGCCCATGCATCAGAGTTGTCCTGCCCTGGTAAGTATTCCCTGTGGATGGAGGTTTATTTAAAAATATAGGTGGATCAAAATCTGAATTTCAGCACAGGATAAGACAGTGTTATAATTCATTGCTAGGTTTCAAAATGTTATGTCTTTGTGTATGATAATTAAGTCTTATTAGAGCAACTTCTACAACGTTACATCTTCAGGTCAATTTCTGTACAACAATTACATTTCTGTGGAGCTTTTTCCTCAGAGCAATGCAAGAGCCACACAAAAGTCATCTTCTCTGTAGCTTTTCTAGTTTTATTTCTGGTTTTCATCACTTATTTCTGTTTCATTACCACTTTGGCAAGTATTTTGTGAAAGCTTTGTAGATAAGTAGGCAGATTATTGGTGACCAAGGCAACCTGATAGTGAAAAAGGCAAGGAAGTTTTTGGTGCAGCTCAATATATCTCTTTGCAACCAATTCCTTGCTAATGACAAACAAAAAAACCTCTTACCAACTGATCACAAAATATTTTGTAGTTGCCAGATGGTTGTAGACATGCCTACACACCTATTTGAATGAGGACTAACTTAGGTGTTTTAGATTGGCTTTTTATGTGCAGGTACATTTAGCTTACTCCATTTTCTGCAAGCTACGAAACATTTTCTTAGTTTGCAAAATGCTGCATGGTAACCGTCTTCTATTGTTCAGAAACCAATCAGAAAGGTGCAAATGTAAAACAAACATCCAAAAGGCCATTAAGAATGCAAATCTTGTAAGAAGTGGTTATCTTATTTCAAAACATCATACAATTCATTTATACATCTCTGAAAATAAATGTTTACCAGAACCAATCTCTGTAGTTTATGATGCCAGTTAGGATGATTTTAGTTTACCTGAAAAATCTACTTAGCTTTTACTGATATAAAGTTATAAAAGGAAATCTTTGTATATTTTCCTCATATCCTTTGGTTCAATCAGACCCTTTTAGCTTGTGCACAATCCCATAGTGGTATGATGTTGTACAGCTACAATGAGGGTCTCAGGCTTGGTAATATCCACGCAGTGTAATGCCAACAATAACCTTGTACAAAGTTTAAAGAAATCAATTTAAGCATTATAATTCTATGTGATTTTTTTAACCTTTGCTGCTGTTTTTTTTTTTTAGCCCTGCTCTAATAAAGGTGCTAATAATCTAAATACCACAAATATCTGTCTGCATGTGATCTTAGCGATTATTGACAAAAATGCAGGAGTCTTCAGGATGTAAGGAAAATGTAACTGAATATGAAACAGTCTGCAAAGAGACTGAGAGTGCTTCAGTTCTCAAACAGACATCAAAGCGCAAGTTTGCATGCACTCCCACATGACCACACACACACACACACACACAC
>NW_024583133.1:0-78426 GCF_018398535.1 Haplochromis burtoni | reverse complement strand
AAAACTATCCACAACACTACACACTAACTACACAAGACAACACATTAACTACACACTCCAAACACGCTAAACGTCACAAATCTCTCACATCTCCAAACTCGCTCTCTCTCTTTTTCTGCTGTCTCTCTCTCTCTCGCTCTCTCTCTCTCTCACTCACTCACACACTCTCTCTCTCTCTCTCTCTTTTTTTCTGCTGTCTCTCTCTCTCTCTCACTCACTCACACTCTCTCTCTCTCACTCACTCACACTCTCTCTCTCTCTCTCTCTCTCTCTCTCTCTGTGGTAATGCAGACAATGTATTTCTAATGGTACCATCCAGGCTGAGTAGGTAATTGTGATGAATTAGCATGCCGTGGCTGAAATTAGATTACAGACGACAGAGTTTTGCAGTGTCTGAGTGTCTGTGTGTGTCACTTTCTGCCTCCTGCACTTCTGATTAGCCCCCAGTGAAAGAAAAGGTATTGACTCCTTTTTCTTTTATTCTAAATCAAGATTAATCTCGCAATCTCATGCTGAATCACACTTCTGTTAGGGAGCCCCCAAGGGTCTCAGGGTCTCGCGTATATTTGACCGTACTGTGAGAATATTGGTTTGCAGGTAAGGGAAGGAGGGAAGGAGGGAAGGGTACACATAGTGCAGAGAAGGTTTTTGCAGTTTCGTGCCTTTGTGGTTTTTGCACAAAATACTAGACCAAAGTAAGGTCATTCCTTTCTTATACATTTTTTATTAAGACACAAATACATAGAATGCATTAAAAGCTTCATACTGGACATCACTTAACCCTTTAAAACCGGTCGGAGCGGGCACGCTCTGTTTTGCGTAACAATTTTTAAATTGCGGCAGCACTGCAACCACATAAGCTAGCGCAATAATTTTTTTTTGTATATGAAACCGGAGGAGTTGTACTTACATCTTATGCCATCTGCTTGTCCCGGTTTCCTTCCACATATAGCTTTGCAAAAACTGCATAAAAAGCGCTTGCAGCAACAAAAACATAATATTCCAGAAACAGGCTTTGCTGATCCGATCAGCTGTTCATAACACTTCCTACGTTGGAATAGACGTCAGAGCAAACTTTCGCATGTCGGCCATTACCTGCCCTAAACCGGAAGTGACGTCATTTTTGCGGAAATGTAGTTTTTTACCAACAGGGCCTCATGAGCTTATACTGGTGTTTTTAAAAGTTATCTTTGATTTTATGACTTTATGTGTCGTTTCTGGGATGCTTAGGACTCATATTCCACTGCTGGAAATAGTTTATTTTGATGCATATGCTGCTTTTTTGCAAATTTGCACTATAATATTTATTTTCGTTTTTCCTGCAGTATATAAAAATTGGTGTATTTCAAAAATATAACTATGAAGACACTCAAAATAAATTTCCTGTGGTGGAAAACTATTTTGTGCAACTTTTTTGTATTTACACTTTTGAGAGATAAGCCTCTTAAATTTCTCTAACTAGAAATATATATGTTAAAAAAAAACAAAAACGATTTTCTAGTTTTTTGTAGTTTATTGCACTTTTTTGCAATTTATGTAATTTCTATGCACTTAATGCATACATATTATAAAAATCTGGGCTATAATGGTTGTATTGATGTATAGCAACTTGAAATGCTCCCAAAAATGGCACTACAGCATGTAAAAATATAATATAAGCTCTGGCGGACTTGGTTCTATGGTAGGTCTTAAAGGGTTAATATCAAAAACAGGACTGTTTATATTTTGTGCAGTCAGTTGTTGAATTGAAAAACTGAATCTGGTTTGTTTTTCAATTAAAAGAAACCAGAAGGAAATAAAACATTTGATTTTTGCATTTTTATCCACGATGTTCTGCTTTCATGAATAGAAAAATTAAATATTTTAGTCAAAACTTCTATAAATAAATGAATAAGATACATTATACCATATGCACAATATGCACTTGAGGATCATCTTTAAGCAGTCTCTGCAGTGTCCTGAACACCAAATATTTGCAAACTTTAGAAATTAATCAGTGTGAGGCCAATAAGTGAGTGTGAATATTAACTGTAAGAACAGGACGTTTTCACAGCGATGAATCCAAACCATCCAAACCATCCATTCGCTTCTGCTCTCCCTGAATGAATCCAAACCATAAAGAAATATATTAATGACTCATCTCGTGTTGTGGCCGAGCTCTTCTCAGAAATCTTTCTTGGCCGAAGGTGTCTTTGCTCTGCAACATGAACTTTTAGAACAGTATTACTCTCATCCTCGATCTTCCTTGTGGTATTGTGTTTAGAGCCGAACCATAGCGCCGTAGCTAGCACGTCATTAAATGTGAGCTTGCCCAACTTCATTAACCCCCTAAACATCGATGATCTTTAGTTTTACATCTCTATTTATGTCTAAAATTATAGCCATGTTGTGTGTTTTATGTTTTTTTTTTAGTTTTTTTTTTTTTTAAGAAATACATCAAGATCATGATATTTAGATGGAAATTAGCCAGCTAACTTCCTGCTAAATTCCAACTTTGCTAAACTTTGTAAATCCTCTATTTTATGGATGCTAGGGAAATTTCATGTTAACACAAGCCACACCTCTCATATTATTGGAGTTTAATGAATTTGGACATTTTTAACTCTCAGTTTGTTTGAATTTGGCAGACAAATCACTAAGAAATAATGAGTTATGTTCACCAAGAAATGTAAGTTATTTCTGACTGTTCTGTGGACAGGGTAAACATCTCAGCTAGTTTCTCTCACTAATTTTTTTAATTTATTTTTTAAAGCAAGATATTCACACTTCACACTTAGTCTTCTTAAAAGCCTGAAAATGTTTGGAGCAGTGCCACAGCAATCTGCCATGTATCATAGACTCAAACAACCACCTGCGCACCTTCATTTGAGGACTGTTGCTAATTTTGTTTAATGCTGGGTAGAATTTATACAGAATTACATGCTAACTAAAGTTTGAAAAAGTAACACTAACTTAAAAAAGTCTTAACATGGAAAACTGTTATAGCTGTAATTGTAACAATACATTAGAAACTCAATAAATAAGCAAGAGAAACATATTTTATGTATTCTATACTATCTTAGTTTCATGCAGTGCACATTTGCAGGCCTAGTATTTTGCCTTAGGTCATCAATGAGAGATGGACAAGAACTTGACATTGGATTCTGAAAATAATTGCATCTCTGATCTTGGAGGTGAAAGCCGGTATAGTAGTCAGTATAGTAGATAACATTTTCAATGTTATCTACTATACTGTATGTTAGTGGAATGGCATACAGTAGACAGGAAATGTGATCTTCTGCTCCTGTTTCTCATCCTTACCTTTTTTCTTTGCTTTTTTTAATCTCCTGGGCTCAGTGAGGAGTAGTCTCTGTTATTGGGCATCCATCTACCCTTAATAATTGTGTGGCTATTACAGCTGAGGGAACAGCTTGCTAAAATTGGTTACGATGGAATAAACAAATTTTGTTTAGTCACATGAAGGAAAGGCAAAAAAAGCCAATTAGAATTTACATATACATGCTCAGATGTTTTCCATACAGTTTAAAGTAGCACATATGTAACATATATAATGCATAATACAGTTTAGTTAGAATATAACATATTTTATAATTGCACATTTTGTGTGATTTTTGTTTGCTCAACACGTTATGCGGTTTTACAGGTAAAACACAGTCCATGTACTAATTCAATGTCAGTTATAGATTTGTTTTCTCACATTGGCTTTATTACTATTTATAGTTTCTGTATTGTGTAACAGAAAACTAGAATACGTGTCGTGTAACACGCAGAGATATGCACATAATTCACTAACAGGGTACTAAATTATCCAGGACTGTAGTGAAAAATGCCAGAACAGCATTCTTGCTTATTCCCAAAGGAGGGAACAGCTTTTTCTTTTTAAACAGATAAGTCTTGTGTGTTTGTATGCTGGTCCACTGGCTACTATTCATCATCGAACCACATAGCTAGCACTGACTGAATGGTAACGCAGTCCTGCCTGGCCAGGCTACTATACTTACAGCTTTGTTGCTGCAGGAGAAACATCTGGGTAAAGCCTTTCATGTAAGGAAATAGCCCTTTTTCACAGGTTACATACTGACATGTCTTAATAGGTGAAACAAATTTGGTGTTCTAGTAAATCTGACCAGTGTCAAATAGTATGCAGTAGTTAACATTGTCATAGCAGTTAATCCAAACCACAAAACAACATATTTATTGCTAATATGTGTTGTGGATGGGCTCATCTCAGGCATCATTTTGGCTGAAGTTTGGTCCATTTTGGTGTCTTCTTCTGTATGATGGTGTTTATCCCTGCTCCTCAATACAACTTTTACTGAGAACAGTCTAACACTAACAACAGTTCGCTGGTAACCTGGGAAGCTACAAAGGTACCGACTACGCTTATTTAGGATGCAACAGCGCTAAACGTTCCCAGGCGTCCCTAATAGTTGTTGGGACTTCTTGATAACGCAATTGTGGCAGTAGTTTTCAAAACTCCTAAAAAATGTTTTTTATGCGTTGCTATTCACACTTTCTATCCTGGATCAACAGTTTTTTTTCTTATTTTCCCTGTCTTACATCAACTGGACAAAACAAGCAATTTGAAGATGTTGCCCTGGGCTTGAAAATGCCATCTGGGAGAACTATGGCGGACATTATTCATTCTTTTGTCATGTTTTGTAGGCCAAATAACTCATTAATCATGGTAAAAAATGATTATTTATGGTCTTACAGTAGTGCACACCTGCTCAAGGGTGAAGACATAAGTCAGAATTTCTGTATAAAATATTAATTATTTTCTGGAGTTTTTAATATTTACTAGCATCATGTATTTATTTCAGAACAATATCGTTATCAGTTTTTGGAGGCCGGTTATTTACAAGATTTTTGTGAATTTATCTCACCCTTATTTTGTATACAAACTTGATTTCTTCTGCTCTTTTGACAGATTCATTGTCTGACACAAATTTATAGAAACTCGGCGTTATCAAAGGTCACTGAAGGAATGGTGTGGTACTGGTAGTGACCGTAATTTGATATTACCTCCCTGGTTACACCTGTTGATGCAAATTATAATTTGGACAGTAAGAACATTTATTGACACACAAGTCAAAGTTAATAATATTACCCCAAATAATGACTCAGTGTACTTTAAACACACACACTTCACTCAGTGACATGGAAATTAGTTTACAAATTTTACGTAATGTGTTTTTTCTGATATTTTGTTTGACAATCGGTCTCTGTCCATTAAACTGAAACTACACTCAATCCAGTCTGCCAAATATGAGCACCATAAAGTAAGTTTATAATAATCAAGTAACAAAGAATGCTCCAGAATTGAGAACTGGTGAGTGGTTTGCATTTTTTAGAGAGATGTTTAATGTTTATCCTCTGTACTTCAGGGATTTTAGTGATTTATTTCTATTAAAGATGTAAAAACTGTAGCAAAACTTCGTGTGAAAAAACTTTAAGTGAAAAAGAAACAGTGAATAGGGCAAGGGGTACATTTGCTGGTGAAAATATCTCTGTCCGCTGTGCTAATTAACATGACATTGGATGCTATTTCTGTCTACCTTTGTGGGTGACCATTAATTGCAATGAATAGAAAGCCACAGTGCTTCAAAAACAAAGGCTACACACTAATTAGGTAATGTCTCTGGTTATGTGTAGCAGTGTGTATTTTGGATTTTGGTCTTATGAGATCATAGGTCTTTGGTGAATATTATCAATGCATGCCAAGCAATTAGAAATATGAAAAAAAATGCAGTTTCTTTAATATAGTGTTACCTTAATCTGGTCAATGGGATATCCGAACTTCATAGAAAATATCTGTTAACTTGACTGAAGCATAAAATCCATATTTCAAGCTGTCAGTCAGTTCAAAGATTCTTGCAAAAACTTGCATATCTCTACTATGTATTTTTGCTCAGTGTTATTCTAACTTTGTCTGTGCACTTTTTAATTTGGTTCAGTCTATTCAATATAAAAATAATCAGTCAGGGATAATGTGCTGCATTCTGACGTTAAGCATTGCCAGACTTTGGTAATTCATTCTGCCATAAGGAGGCGCCCAGCAGGGCTCACTCAGCTTGATGGCTCCCTCCTTCTTTTCCTGCCCATCTGTTTTCACGGATAAATCCTCCCCTGCCAGGTTCAGTCACCATGAGGAATTCATAAAGACCTGACCCACACATATGGCCACTTTATTCGATGGCTATCATAGCTGAACTGAACATAAATAAGTTGTGAATCTTTGCACACTTCTTCATGCTGAGATGATTAGGTGTAAAGGTGATGGCTGCGCTTGCTTTTGGGCGGGCATAAGCTCTGAGTTGTAGAAAGATTTACCGTTACACCATCTCCTTGTTTCTTTGCCTCAAATGCAGTGCCATTTATTCAACATCAGGTTCAGATCTCTTTGTCAATTGTCAGGTCAATTACCCAACGCAAACATATATTTGCTAACGTGACCATGAAGGGCAGCACGGTGGTGCAGTGGTTAGCACTGTTGCCTCACAGCGAGGACTTCCTGAGTTCAATATCACCAGGAGGCCAGGGACTTTCAGTTTGCATGTTCCTCCTGTGTTTGCGGGGGTTCTCTCAGGGTACTCTGGCTTCCTTCCATAGTCCAAAGACATGCAGTTAGTAGGGTTAGGTCAACTGGAAATTCTAAATTGCCTACAGGTGTGAATATGAGTATGAATGGTTGTCTCTCTCTCTGTGTGTTAGCTCTGCAACAGACTGGTGACCTGTCCAGTGTGTACCCTGCCTCTCGCCCCAAGACAGTTGGGATAGACTCTAGCCCAACCGCGACCCTGAATTGGATGAGCGGACTGTGATGCTATAGTATTTGTCCTAGTAGAATGGACAAATGGGAGAATGCCCATTTCACTCTGCCATGAGGGTGAATTAGCAGGTTGCTGTCAATCAGAATTTTGTAGTCCACAACATCAAATGCTTCTTTTAACTATAGCAGTGCACCGGCAGAACATTTACCACAGTCTTATCTAATGAGGACAAAAACAATAGTTATAATTTTTATAGTGTGTAAGTGTGAACATAAAGACGACAGGAAATGGGAAAGCCAGCCCAAACAGGCAAACAAGCAAACTGAGTTCTTTTGATGAGTAGAAATAGTAGCGATTGAAATTGTAGCGATACAAGAATGACTGCGTGTATCACTGTAACTGTTACCTGCTGAAGATCAGGCTCAGGCTTCTTGGCTGGGGTTAGCATAAACTCAGCTTGCACAGCACTCTTCTCTACTTGATTTGTGTTAGCATGCTGTCTTTGTAGATGCATGCAAAGAGTTGATGCTGTGCAATCAACAGGCATTTCTGGCTTGGTTGCAATTAGCACTGTACCTTAGAATAATTGTCCTTTAGTGCAACAAGAATCAAAAGTATTGTCCATGTCTCTACTGCTCAAAGTGATGTCTGGGGGGTGGGGGGCACATTTTGATGTTTTGTTTCTACACACCCATTCTGCACATAACTCAAAAACTTTTGCATCATTGCAACTGTATTTGTTAGTCTAGCATCTACTCGTTTTACGAAGTTGTCTCTATATGCTTCTAAAGAGTGGATTTGTAGTCTGGCAAAGAAAAGCTAAGAGGTAATTATTGAAAATGCAGGTAATCGTTTGACATTCAGTATGTTAGAGGTCTTTAAAAACCCAGGTACGGCTGGATTAAGCATGCTTTTTTGTTTCTTTATGCTAAATGATTTGAAACCAAATGGACTAAAAGGGGTTGTAAGCTTGTCTGTCAGTGACCTTTAGATATTCCAGCAGCAATTTCTGAGGTTGAATTTGGAAGGATATTTGGTTGCTTGTGTGCAACCTAACTAGAAGAACAAGTTATAAAGAGGCTCATCTTTCTTGCATTGCATTGAAGCCATAACCGCTCTTCAAGCAAGGACTCCTGTTTTGCACTTTTGCATGTTTGTATTTGGGTTTGGTAGTGGTTTTTGGTGGTGTTTTAAGCCAGTTTCTTTGAAAACAGACACGCAGCATAATTAGATTCATCCCTTGTGTTTTTTGGCTTCAGAATCTTTGAACTTCTCCCTTTTAAGATATCATTAAAGACGTGGGAATATAAACTTTCAAGGATTCCCTGAAGTACTCCCATGGTCTGGGTGCACTAATGATATTCTTAAGTGAGTAAAGTTCAGTTAATTGTGCTTATGTTGATGCTTTTTACCTTACTTGGCGCTCTTGGGCTTTTCCATCCATCAGACCGTGCCTGCCCCTGAAGACCAGGTAGTTAGACATTATTTTGGATGTGAATACTTCCTGTCACGCTAAGAATGCTGCCACAGCATGAAAGGAGTGAGAATTGACCTTGTGGATGTCACATCAGCTCAATCACACTGTCTTAGCCCAGTTCCCCAGCTTCCTCCTGTAGCCTGACAGGAAACAGGAATGTAAGCTCACTCCCCCACCCCTACTGAAAATCCAAAGACTTGTGTCAGTTGCTTTTTCTGTCATTGCTTCCAAAAAGTCTGTGTGTGCATGCATTTCAGTGTAGGAGATTTGTGATGTCATTAAGAGAACTATGTCTTAGACTTGGATGTCATCCTGTACTTGTGGCTGTTTTCCTTCCTACCATGGCTCCTCATTTGTTTTTCACTGCCGTACAATTTATCAAGTGAACTGAACTTGTGATTTGGATGTGCAGAGCAGAGGGTGGTAGATTGTGATTGATTGATCTGTCCTTAATATGACAGCCATTATGTTTAGTCTGACAGCTCAGTATTAAAAGGTTACAAAGGATGTAGCAGCTACTGAAGCAGTAGGGTTCTGCTACTTAGATATTTTGTTCTGTTCTATAAGATTCATTTAGTAAAAATTCATATAAATATTAATTATAGGCATTTTGGTTGCAGCAGTAAGGCACAGTGAACATCAGACTACTCACAGTAGCGAGCCAGCAAGTAGGCGCTGAGTGTTTGCAGACAGGTTATGGTGTCTTGTCGGCAATAGCTATACTTCTTTGTGGCCAGTTTTCCCTTGTGACTACCAAAATTTTTTTCCAGCAACCTGTGCTTACCAGGGGGTCACTGATTAGTCTCTAGATCAGCAAACACTTGCCAACCAGTCATGGAAAACATATTTTTCCCTAGCAAATGGTGGTTGTGCAGTGTCTACGCTTGTGTGACTGAGGTCTTAGTCGCTGTACTCAAAATGTAAATTACATTCATTTAAATTAATTTAAATGTTCTCCAAAGTTTTGACCTTTTAAAAATACTTGCCATTAAGGGCTTGATTACATGCAGAACTAAAAATGTAATCTACATGATACGTTGAGAAAAATATCCCGCCGTCTGAAAGATCAAATTAATGAACATAGAAGTTCGATCAAGAGAAATGATCTAACCAGTCCCGTTGCAAGACATTTGAATGATAACACCATAATTCACCTTTATTCTTTCTAGGCATTAATGTCCTTAAACTCTCCCAAAGAGGTGGTAATATTAATTTTATGCAGAAAAATAGAGAAGCATTCTGGATATCCCGTTTTAAGAGTTTACATCCTAGAGGTATGAATGACAATTTTTCTGTCAGTGAGTTTTTGTGAACTGTACCTTTTATGATTTTATTATTTTTAGCCAGTTATTTTGCCTTGTCTCTTATTTTCACATGGGTAATATTTATTTATTTATTTTATCAGCAAAAAAGAGAAGCATTCTAGACAACTCTTATAAGTCTGCATCCTAGAGGCATAAATGACCTTTTCACAAATGTGATTCCGTGTGCGGTGTCTTGTTTTCCAATCTGTTGTACTGACTTCTTTTTTTAAATTCTTTTTTAATTCTCTTGTAATCAGTTTACTATTTTTTTGTATAATTTTAACATTCTTCCTTTTTGTGTATTTTTCATATGTATTATGTTAAGATAGGTGGGGAATATTCCCCACGAACGAGAGGAATTCTGCTACGGACGGAGAAGGCGTTATTGTTTGAGTTAGAAGCAGGTAACTGAGAAGAATTCGCTGATGAGTTTGTTTTCCTTACTTGCAGGTCTGTGCTTTGAAAGCGCTGAGGAAGTCCGTGAGAGTTTCCAGGTTATACCGCTGGGAGACTTGTGTTCTGCTTGTCAATAGCTCAGTAGGTAGAGTGGTGGCCCTATGATCGGAAGGTCGGGGTTCGATTCCCCTGAACAGCTACCCTGAGGTACCCCTGAACAAGGTACTGTACCTACACACTGCTCCCCGGGCGCCCAATGGCTGCCCACTGCTTCACTGAGTGAATGGGTTAAATGCAGAGAGGGATTTCCCCACGGTGATCAATAAAGTACACTTTCTTTCTTCTTTCAGACACATTTCATTGCAATGTTGACCCTGTGCTAACTTGCATACAGTAAATAAAGCTGTAACTGATTGCTTGCAGATGGATCCCAGGTGAGGTGCTGGAAGCCCCACCCCTAAAGATTGGACAGAGGACCAACTACCACAGGTGGAAAAAGCCCCAGACACTCCCACGGGCCATGACATTCTTAGTGTGAAGGTAAAATTTTACATGGCTTCAATAAATACAAGGTGTATCAAAAATAATTTTTTTCACCTTTTAAATGATTGAAAGATGTACTGTTAAAATGCTGGGATTCATGAATTTCATGTTGCTGGTAGGTAGCATAACAACGGCAGTGGCTGTAGTGACTCCAGACGTGCTTGCAAAAGTATGGGACAGGTTTGGACATATGCTGTGTGTCCAGAGGGGGACACATTGAGGACTTGTTTAAATTCAGCCATGTATTTGATAATTTAACGCAAGCTTCTATGTCCATTACTTATAGCTATACCAAAGATAGCCTGAAATGAAATTATGATTCCTTTTGATGAACCCCGTATTCAAGAGGTATTTTCTAACAAAGTAAGCTGATTCTGAGGGGGTCGGATGGGAACTTTTTTTCCAGTTTTGAATAATGTCATATGGAAGGGCTTAATTGTCAGTGGAGTTTCTGAAGATAGGCACTAGTTTGCTCTGTGATTGATTTGTGCTTTAGTATATTGGTCTACATTTTGCGATTCGGATACAGCCTTGGGATGTTGCCATTTTGGCAATGCTCCACGAATGATTGATTAATCTACGTTTGAGCCTTGTGTTCCAGCTGTCATGGTGGTTAATGTGTTTTGGTTATCATACCTACAGTGAGTCAGTGAATTTAATATTGATGAGGCTGTCCCTAAAATTGAGACTGGGAAAGAAAGATTGGAAACTCAACATACAGTACGGTGTAGTGAATCAATGTGGGGGGAAAAAAAGGAACAGCATGATAAAAATACAAGGAGGCACTGCCTCGCATTTATCAAGCATGCCAACTTAAAAGCAAAAAAACAAAACAAAACATGATATTGCAGTTGCTTAGATCTTTATTCAACACACTGAATAATATTGCTGGAGGAGTGAATCATTTACATTATTGTGCATGCGTGCAGTTTCTCCTGCTTCGAGGCAGATGCAGCACCAGCTGTTTGGAGGACCTCTGAAGTCTTTAGATGAAATTGAAAATATTGGATAGAAGACGAGAGTTTTGACAGAACAGGTGGTAGAAAGAAAGCCAGTTGACTCCGGGGTGAGATAAAGATGCAAAGACAGGAGACGTACTCATTTTTGTAGAAGCACAGAAATGTTCCATATCTACGAAAAGATGTAAAACAATTTGTTGCAAGCCATCTGCAAATATTCATCTACGATCTATAAAAACAAGACAAGAGTATGTTTTAGTGTACCTGTTGCTGTAGCTTTAACTGCTGCATTAAAATGAAGAAAATATGGATGATGGATACAAGATACCTCTTTGTTCTTCCTTGTTACTTTTTAAATATACAAACCTTTAAATTACTTGTTTGGTTTTAATTCTCAAATCCTTTCACTTCTGCCACTGAGTCTGTTTTAATGAAGCCTAGAACGAGAAGCATTGTAAGCATTTTTCAAAAGCAGACTTGAAGTGTTTCATCTCCTCTCAGAGAGCACTCAGCTATATGTTTTCCACAAGGTTAACTGGTGAATTCACACAGACAAACTGAGAATGAAGATTTCTGGACATAGTGAATCATACTGTGAATCTGCTGTGACACAAAACCTAAAATTAAAAGACACCATTATCATTTGTTATAAGGGACATTACATATCCCTGAATATTGGTTCTTTATCCAGCTAAAAGCTATGAAATTCCTTGAAGGGTCAAAGAAATACAGCATTTATTTTAAATTAATTATCTGTTAGTGCTCACTTGCACTGCAAATAAAATGTATTTCTCCACTGGCTCAGTTGTTCTCATTTGGCTATAAAACTATCCACTGGTCCAAATAAAAGACACATCTGTCCAAAGAGAATCGTTTTAACACTGTCATTAAGTCCTACAGTTCTTTAGCCTCTCTAAATGGGTGCTAGCTGGCTGCTTCTGGCTGGAACTGGCAAGGGACTCATCCCAATTATTTCTCGGGACTGAAATAATTGGGATGCCATTAAACTGCCCTCAACAGTTGCTGTTAATAAAGCTCTGTTCAACAAAATACCCCAAAGACATTGTCTATTGGATAATTTATACCTCTGCTCTCACATAAACAAGATACCTTTAAATAAGTAATGGGCCGCTAATTAGCTCCAGAACGTCACTCTTTTCAGCAAGGACGGTTGGTTTGAGGCTGATGATACACAATAGGGTAGAATAGAGAAGAAATGTGCGAGCCAGAATCTGACAGGCAGAGGAGTGATTGCAGTGGATGAGTAGATATTATGTCATGTATTTGATTCATCAGCGGGCTTAAAGGTTTTAACTTTATTATTTAACAGTTATTAGATTCAGTAAAAATGATTTGCTGTAAGGTGAGTTTCAAAAAGGTATTCAACTCTGAATATCTTAAGTTTAGGATTTGGGAAAAGATAAATTTAATATATCCATGTAAATCGCTTGGGCAACTGACATAGAATGTACTTACATAACCCGAATAAGAGAATATCAGCAGATGACATAATACTGTGCACCATGCTTTAATTCTAATCAGAATGTATCTAAACTAACACCTGGACTTCTTAAAGAAATAATTTATATTAGTGATGAACCTCGTTATTAACATTGTTTGAGGTTTTTTTTTTTTATTATTTGATTATTGTTTTTTTTTTTGTTTTTTTAGACCTCTGCTTAAATATGGAAAAACAACAAATTGAGCTTTACCTAGGTCTCCCCCCTCATGATCACACACCTGAGGCCCATTACACACCTGGTCGGAGTTGAGCTGGGCTGCTTAAGGCAGAAGCTTTCCTACTGTTGATGGCAGATCATTGCATCACACTATATAGTAAAGTCTGGCTTGTTGTGTCAACTGTATTGATAAGAATACTCTTTTGACTTACCTGGATATTCTGTGCTCGGATACCAAACGCTGGTGGATAAACTGTGCCAGAGACAACAGTAGCTAATATTGGAGAATTAGAGGAGGAAGGAAAGAGGTCAAGTGAAATCGTGCATGGACTGAAGGATTTGATAGAGCTATGCAGCAAGAGGACGATCACCAGCCTGTCCTGTTTGCACACAGCTTGATGTTCTGGCAAGGGACACTGTGTTTTCATCCTTCAGCTTCAATTTAACATCCTGAACTTTACTATTGTGTCTCACACTTGTGTCCAGGTTAACACTTGAGCATGATGCAAATGCAAAACACCAGAAGTGGTAAAAATATTCCTGTGTTTTCTTCATGTGAAAGATAAAACAACAGCCAATCCATGATTTTGACATGACACTGGGACATGCCCACCTGGAGGGCTGCTTATTTAAACTGAGGGAATAATTTACCTGACAGTGGGGAAAAAACAATTGGTCAATTTTAAATGGTAAATGGCCTGTATTTGTATAGCGCTTTACTTAGTCCCTATGGACCCCAAAGCGCTTTACACTATATTCAGTCATCCACCCATTCACACACTGGTGATGGCAAGCTACATTGTAGCCACAGCCACCCTGGGGCGCACTGACAGAGGCGAGGCTGCCGGACACTGGCGCCACCGGGCCCTCTGACCACTACCAGTAGGCAACGGGTGAAGTGTCTAGCCCAAGGACACAAAGGCCGAGACTGTCGGAGCCGGGGCTCGAACCGGCAACCTTCCGATTACAAGACTCTTGAGCCACGGTCGCCCTAATTTTAGTGTTACGGGATGACATTAATGTGACAAATTAATACTAACAGCACTTTTTTTTTTTTTTTAGACCTGCACTGTAAATGTCCAAATCAACAAAATGTAAGACTCACGTCTGGTAGTTAAACAATTTCTTGTTCTTCACCTCCTGCATGGTGCCATTATTCACAAATGCAGATCAAAATTGCATGATGTCCATTCTTTTGAAAGCATTTATCCTGGCAGCAGTATAAGAAACAGCTGAAGACATTTTTATTTAGAAAAGCATTTGATTAATTTCTTCTTATGCTGTTTTTTATAGTTTTATTGTTTTACATTGTTTTATTTACTGTTATATTGTTTTTATATTCCCATTTTCTGTGTTGTAAAGCACTTTGTGATTTTTATCTGTGAAAAGCGCTATATAAATAAATTTTACTTACTTACTTACTTAAGATGAGGAACCATCAACAAGGTGCTCATAGATGTCACCAAACTGATGCTACAGGAGAGATGTTGCCACTTTCAGGGATTTAAATAAAGCTACCAGGGCAGAATATAGATCACAAGTCCCCCCAAATCATAGCTTCTCCTCATATCTTTTTTTTTCTTCCATGGACAATTGATTCAAATATTCTCGGCTCAAGACAGGTGGAAAAAAGAACACCTTTTGTCCTGCAGTACTACTGACTGTCCACTGTTGGCTGTTATGATAAAGTAATGTTTTGCCTGCCAGGGTAGTGAGTCAGTCACGTTACTGAAAACTATAAATTGCCTACGCACGTTTTTTAAGTAAAAAAGGGGTAAAATTCTTCTGGGATGAACAGTAGATTTACTGTTTCGTATAATCTGCCATTTAATTTTTATGTGTAACAAAATGTCTGCACACTTTTCATAACCCCAAGTAACATGATTAAATTAGTTTAATATTTCATTTATAAAGCCAAATTTTTCATGATGAAAAGTAACCCTTTGTCTCCACTTGTGCTTCTTGCTTGAACACACTTCAGTTCGTACTGAATATCATACTCCACAGCAAGTAGGTCACTGCACATTGACAGCTGATATCAGTGCAGCTGTTAGTGCATGACTTTTTTTCATAGCCTTCATAATGATGCTGTGTGTCATTGTAAATGTGGTGTAAAATATATGGTGTCCTTATGATATTAGAGTAGAGTCAAAGGCTTTGACCATAAACAGCTGGATATGTGCATTTTTCCTCACATGAATCCAGCCTCATTTCACACAAATGAACACAGACACATAAATATGTACTTCCCTCACGTATGCTTGGTGCACATGCTTGCAGACACACATATACACTACATACTCAGGTTACACTTTCACTGTGTGTTGTGTATTTTGAATATATTGATTGAAACTCAATTTTTTATTTGAATGGAAAATGACACCACAGAGCCTGTGGCACCATTACACTATAGAAAAATGTGTATATAAACATATTAAACAACCAAATTATATTATTATTGTGTGCTCAATTGATTCATCATCAACTGATATTTCAAGCATCACGAAGTCCTTGTCCAAAATAGTAATGCCAAGCACTTAGCTGCCTGTACAAATGACCTGTCTAAATTATGAATATCGAAGTACAGCCTTCATAAAAGCCTATCCAGTGATGCCTTTATCATCTAATTCATGCCATTGTCTTGCTGAATAGAGAACAATTTTACTTTAATTTTCTCTTTTACTGGTTCTGAGAAATACTACCACAGCATGATGCTGTCACCACCCTGCCCTGAGGCACTTTATATAATAAGTATTTGAACGTAATTGAATTAAACTCACTGAGAAGTGTCCAGGAAGCGTCCCGGTGGTTCTTTCACTTAGTTGATGACACTTGATCATGGAAATACTCTAAAACTTAGAAATCCATTTTTGGTACAGAACAAACTGCCTTTAGACCCATTAATATGCCAACATATCCTGCAGTCTGGGAATCAAGGCAGATTAAACCACATTCCACATTTGATTCAGCTATTAATCAAGCTGACATCACAGTACATTGCACTGAATAATGGCAGCGGAGGATTGCATTCCTTCATAGCCCTTTTCAGCTGTACATAAAATAACTGTAAAAGAGAAAGGACAGGAGTAAGTGCTTTTCAATAACATGACAGGTGCAAATACTTGAATGTGACTGAGCATGCACATTTTTCTTTTTTAAACTGAGAGCATCTCTTTCACTAGTTGTTTAAAAGTCAAAGTAAAGGCTTAGATCTTTGAAATCAGTATTGATGAAAAGCTAAATAACAGCACCAAACCCCTTGACTCCCTGAAAGTCAATTTCATGTTGAACTAAGTAGCTGGCTTCTCTGAATCCTGACAGTGTCTGTTGGGATGGTTGTGCTGTGTTTCCTCTCTTCCTTGGCTTGCCTTTAATTGCTTCTTAAGCTCTGTAAAAATCTTAGGCCCTGGTTCAGCCATTGAATTGATCCACAACAAAACAAGAAATGCACATCTCCCCTATAGATTTCCACCAAAAATAAACTCAAACAGAAAGCAAATGCTGTCCCTGGCTTGGCTAAAATGTATAGAGAATTAAACCTGGGAAACTTTTTTCCAACTCACTAAACCATACAGTAACATCAACGGGATTATGTTACTGTTAAGTATGAAGAGTATTTTTTTAGTCTTTTGACTCGCAAGTAATTCTCTTTGGAGCACAAATGAATCAAAGTTTCAGGTCTGTCCTAATACTTAAGCCACGCCAGAGATGAAATGTGCAAAAGGTAGGAAAACAGCTGCAGAAGCATGGGATCATGTTTGACAGTAAAAGTAAAGTTGGATGACAGTGAATATCTGTGTAAGTGCTCTCCAGCTCAAGAGAAGAAAGGAGAGGCTAGACAAACAGTTTGTGGCTTTTAAAATGTCAGTCCATGAGAGCTTGATAAAGCAAACCTTCAACACAGATTTTGAGCATACTAACACTGTTTTTGTAGGTTTTAAAAGTAGAAACATATCTCTACTTCATGTTCCTTATCAAAAAAGGAAACTTGGAAAATGTATGTTTAAGCAGATGGAACCTGAGGTGAGCAAACTATTACTAATTACTTACACTGGCTCTTTCCCCATCATTAAGTCACTCATCAGGTTGGAGATTTCTGCTGCTGGCACTCAGAGCGCTGCACAGAAAGTGGAAAAAAAAACAACTAAATGAGGACAAACATGGAAGGAAGGAAAATCCTGTTTAGTCCTCCTGATAATGATCATTTTTAAAAATGACTGAGGGTTAAAGATTCAAGTTTATATACAGTGCTGTTGGACTAACACTGTCAAATACATACACACTGGCACTACTGTAGCAAAGATACAGTTGACACTTCCTCACAAAAATCAAATGACTTCTAGCATATTGGATTGTGCTGGTGTTTCTCTAGTCTGTAAATGATGGTGCTTTCAGCTATAGAGGTTTTATATGACATACTTTACCACACCTGCAGGATACAGAATAATAGAGAGTACAATTGAATTCATGTGCTAAATTTCTAAACCAAACAATCTTATTTCTAAATCTAACTTTGTCTGTGCCTTAGCAGTATTGTTAGTGCAAAACATACATTACAAAATAGTGACGGAGAATGAAAATTACATTACAAAAGTATAAAAATAAATACAAAAATAACGATCTGGGACAGGATTCAAACACTTTTCTTCTAGCTGAATCTCAGTGGCTGATGGCTTGTTTTTGGTTTTTTGGGGAGATCACAAAAACTTGGAGCATTCAGACTGAAAGATTGTGGCATAGTATCTGTGTTTGTCCATTATGGAACAATATAAGAAATAAAACTGTAATACACAATGTCCATTTTCATTACAGGCCCAAACCAACATGCGAAATCATCTGGATTGAAACAGAAACAGTCCATTATGCTTGTGGCTGCCAAACCTTTACTCTCCTTTTCTGAGTTAGGCATGTATTCTAGCTAAACATTATTGCTGATTCATTGAGGCACAAGAGTGAATCTAGTAAATAAAAGGGGAGAGGTGAGTCAACAGAGTGGCTGTTAATTGCATGCCTCCCTACAGCCTCATGAATGTTATTGCAAAGACGTCTACATAGTCAAATAAGAGCACGAGTCTCAGGGAAAAACAAAAAAAAAACCCCAAACAATCCTGCCAACTTTCAATCAGATGTAATGGGTCATAACTATAAAGCTCCACCACCTCACTGAGGTGATTTACTGCTAACATGAACAGAGCAATGAGAAATTTATTCAGACTATATTAGACATAAATAAAGTGGGTTGTTTTCTGACTTAGACATTTTCTCATTATGTCTTCAATCAGTGTTGACTTTGTGGTTAATGAAGAACTATTTATAGGCAGAACGTGGACATGCATGCACTGAATTTAAAGTATGTCTGTGAACAACATGTGTTATATGTATATCACCCATTCAGTTGACATCTGGATAGTTTGATCCCATGTTTGTAAGCAAAGATTTACTCTAAGTGTTATTTTGTTCTCCACCTGTGGGTGACATTACAGGGGGGAAAAAAAGAGAAAGTAAATCTGGTAGGAAAAAACACCCAAATAAATACCAACATTTCTACTGGAGTTACAGCATATAGTATCTATCATGGCCTTGATATGGCCCAAATTGGGTCATGCAACCCAAGCACAATAGCAACAAATGGATGAAAAAAAGAATCAAGTTGTTTGAATGGCCCAGTCAAAGACCAGACCTCAACCCAACTGATGCTGAAGTGAGATCTTAAGAGAACTCTGTATAAAAACCTCAATTAACTAAACATTGTACAGATGAGTGGGCTAAAATTCCAACTAGCAAATGAAATCTCTTTTGAAAGAACAAAAGAGCCATACTGTGAGGTCTCCAGAGTAGCAAGATATAAGAATTTTGTATTAGGTCATATTAGACATAGACCTAATGCAGTGATTATAACCTGCTATTGTTTGGTTTCACATGGCACTCTGAAATGAAGTATTAGCCCAAAAGGCCCAGTCCCCATGAATGGATCAGCTTAACATTTGCTCAGTCTGTCTAATTTGTAATTGCTAAATGTTGTAAAAAAAAAAATGAAATAAAAAGTGAGTATGTTTCCAATTAACAGTTGTATTCTTGGCACTAATTAATGAAAGCAGGTAAAGTATAAATGTATAGTGAAGTAGGTTATACTTGGGAAGGAATTTGGGATAGATAGTGGGAGACCAGACCAGTATAATTAATCTTGTGGGACTGCTGGCAGATTGATTAGCCAGAAAATATTGTAGGTGATATGGGACCTAGTTGTTGCAATGAACCATAATGTCTGCATTATTTCATTTAGTTCCGCTTGATGTACCGAGAATATGGCACATTCATGTTTCTTGGCATGGAAAATTAATTGAAAGCTCTTCCAGACTCATGTGTCATGGCTTGAAAAAAATACTCTGGAGTGGGACTCACATTCTTTAACTTCATAGGAAGAAGTGAACACTTTAGAGCCTGACCCTCACCATACAGTAAGCATTTTTACAGGGTTAAGCTAACCTTTGTGTAAGCATAATAGAGTCTAAAATTGCAGATCAGAATCATGAGGTCTTATAGCCAAAGACACTTGTATAAAGATAGGAAAATAAAAAATAGGACAGGAGGGGTGGGTCGGGGGGGGACTAGTTATGGAGAGAGTCAATGACATGAAATAGTGAAATAGTGCTACTGAGAGCCAAACAACAGACATAAGGTACTCAGTACCTTATAGCAGCTCTGTTGGCAACCTGTGCCTACAGCAATAAAAGTTAAATACGGTTCAGGGTCTTCAGTGCTCAGTATCGACAGTATGGCCCTCAAGGTCTTTATGACATGACAGATTTTATTCATTAAGTTCTTTGTATGTGAAGAGACAGTTTATCACTCTATCAGCACACACTACTGGAGCAGTATAGAAGTAACACTCAGGAAACACCTAATAAAATGAAAGGTACTCCATACATGCTGGATGTGGCTTAGCTGATAAAATTGTGAAGCCAAGAAAAAGGATAGTATGGGCTGGGAAATTGTTCATTAACAAATCTGTTGTTTGTAGATTTTAGCAACTGTTTTTTCCCTTTGGTCTTTCTATTTGGTGAAAAATGGGTGAAATAAGATCCAGTAAAATGTCAAATTAAGCTGATGAAATCACTGTTCACACATTTATAGTAAGTTCATCAGCTTTTCTGGAAAGATGCAGTTTGTGGAAGAATAAAATGTTTATTTAATTTAAAATGTATTTGACAATATAGAACACAGATTATTAAGAGCTGGAGAGATATGGTATTCAACTGACAGCCTTGAAAAAATATACTAGTTGTGGGGTTTCACAAGGGCCCTAAATTAAACATGTTAAAACCTTTGAAATGTGTTTTGTCTCTGAAAAGTCTGGATTATTTATACGTTATGTATAAATAATATATCATAAAATTGAAAGAAAAGATACGTGAATTAAAATGTATTTAATACATAGTCTTGTTCCCCACTAGTTCCCACTAATCTGATTTATTTGCTATCAATAAAAACTGCAGGAATTATAAATAGTTCTGATTATTCAGAATATTCGACTGGAGTAATAATTAAACTACATGCGTAAAAGGTTATGATATCGTTTTTCAACACTAAACTGATAATGTGAAAAGTAGAACGTATTCTACTTACAAACTGTAAGAGGCTGTTTGAATGAGCTTACACATATAAATATGACAGATTCAGTGAGGATTCAGATAAGCACAGGCCAGGGCAAATATAAAAAAAATCCAAATGTTTAAAAAAAGATGCCAAACTGATTATAAAACTGATGTGTGATTATCATTGTTTGTGTTTTATCTACTTTTACATTTATTTTTGGTTTGTGTTTCTGATGAATAAGGTGGGTGTAATAAAGCTTCAGTCCATTACCCTGTTAGTCGAAACAAGTCGACTGATTATATACAGTCATCAGAATAATGTATAATATATAATATAAACTATAATATCAGAAACGTATGAAGAGTTTACACACATGATACGAAATAAAAGCAAGAACAACTACTGCAGATAAAATAATGGTGTGAGAGGAAAAGCACTGTGCAGTAGTTTCGTGCCGAAAGCGTTGTCTGAATGTGTGTGTTTGAATATGCGTACTTTAAATGTTTTGATCAGTAAGAATGGAAAAGAGCTACCATACTAATGAAGTGAAGCCTATTTGAAGGTAGGAATAAAAGTTGGAAGAAAATGACAGTTGTGTGGGATGCATGGGATCATTGTTCTGTTGCATGACCCAGTTTCAGCCAAGCATCAGCTATCAGACAGATGGCCTCACATTTGACTCTAGAATACTTTAGTATACAGGGAAGTTCACGGTCATC
Source organism: Haplochromis burtoni (assembly GCF_018398535.1). NCBI lineage: Eukaryota > Metazoa > Chordata > Actinopteri > Cichliformes > Cichlidae > Haplochromis > Haplochromis burtoni. Next base: position 56,980 of record NW_024583133.1, on the reverse strand, counting down.
TCAATAACTGAAAGATTTGGACTTGGACCTGGTCCTGAGACTGCAAAACAAGCCCAAATCACCACCCTTCCACCACCAAACTTGACAGTTGTTGTTAGGTGCTGTTTTGATATGTTGTATTTAGTTATCAGCAAATGTGGTGCAGTCTATTGTGGTCAAATATCTCTACTCATCTGGCCAAAGGACATTGTTCCAGAGGTCTTGGGGTTTGTTCAGCTGTAACTTTGCAAAACTAAGCTATGCTGCCACGTCCTTTTCAGAAAGAAGATGCAACCCTTTTAAACAAATCATACTTAATCAGTCTTTCTCTAATTGTACCATCATGAACTTAAACATTTAACATACTAACTGATGCCTGTGTTTAACAACCTTTATACTTGCAAATTATAGCCTTATTTTCAGGCTCCTTGATTACCCTTTTTGCATGGCCATAGTCCAATGTCTTTATTTTAAGTCTGTCCCAGCAGTCCACTGGTGGCACTGCCAAACTTCACTCACTGGTCGAAGAAATAAAGCGTTCATTTCAAGGGTCAGTCTCATTTTAATTTTGTTCAGATCATTACACATAGTTCTTCTGGTGCACCTTCATATATCTTCAGGCATATAGCTGTAGCTGTTTTTTAGTGCTCTGCAATTTTTTGTTTCATTCATGCCATGAAAAGTCATTTTATTCTGCACTTTTAGGCTCTCAGACCAGATCTGATTGTATCTTGTTCAGGTTTATCAGTCATTTCACTTGATTGCTGCCAGAGTAGCGCAAAAATTGACTGAAGCTTTGGAAAGTCTCCCAATATATTCAACCTGCACCTCAAATGAATCCCCTGGTTGGGGACCCAGTGGTCAAACCTTTCTGCGGACATATCGAGCACATTATTGATTTTTAACACTTCACTTCATCTTCATCAAATAGCACTGAGACCTGAGTGCTCCAACATGGTCAGCTTTGTCCATCCCCCTCTCTCTTTCCATTTTTCTCTCCATCTATTTCTTGATGTCCTAGCTTGGCTTTCTCCATCCTGTCTCCTTCCCACTCCTCCACCCCACCCTCATATTCTCTGATTCGTATAGCTATTACCCAGGGGAGGGTATCGACATGACCAGCACTGAATCAACTTTCTGCTCCTGTTGACACACTCTCTATGTGTCTCGCATACTATACATCTAGAGGTCAGTGAACAAACAGACCAAAATAACAGTGTAGATGCTGTACTATACCAACATCCGTGAGTAATAATCTGCCATTCTGTCTCATGTTGAGAGTCGAAATCAACTCATCTCTGTTCTGTGTGTCCTTTTCACCTTCGTCCTCCTGATTGCAAACTGGAAATCAATCTGTCTCAAACGATGTCTCAATTCCCAAAATGCATAGAAAGGAAGTAAAGAGAGAGATATTATCAATTCTTTGCATAAGATGTGTGACTGACAGTGGAAATATTCCAACCATAGGAGGCCAGGGATTAAATTTAATTGGTTATTTAAGATAATCAGCTGTACAATGAAACATTTACATGACAAAATACCTTCATATACTACACTATATCCATACATTTGACATATTATCCAGTTCTGCATTATGAACTAAAGTTTGTTTAAATGCGAGCTCCAAAAGCAGGGATATCTAAATGTGTTAAATGCATGTTGCCGCGACTCCTCAGTCTCAGTTGGGGACTAAGATGTAAGTGAAACAAAACAGTCGAGGACTTACAAGTGCAGGCGTTATTTATTCATTTATTAATTATTTTTACCTAAATTAACTATACCTAAATTATTTATATGTACTATTGCTGTGTGTTGCTTGCTGTCACTAATTGGGGTGATTTATAAGCAAACACCTACGAATGGAACTGAAATGCTAAACTATTTTTGGAAAAAACAACAACAACAGTGTTGTACCATTGTCAGCTACAGTGTAATCAACGTGAAATTCCTGTCCCCCAGTAAAGTCACAAAGCAACGGCTTACATTATTTTGTCTTTCACAAACAAGGACATACAGTGTGGAAAATGCGAGATGGTACAACAGATTCTAGCATAATGGATTTGTGTCCCCTTTGTAGTTTATTCACAGCATTTTGGTAACAGCTTAAAAGTCTGACAAGTTACCTTTGATTGAATGTCACACCAATGTTTCTCTCCAGGGGCACAGGGATTTTTTTTCCTTTCTGGTAATTGAAAAGCATAGATTACTTTTGTCAGGAAAGGGAAGTTAGCAAGATGCTTTATAGAGGAAGAACTTCAGACGAAATTGGCAAGAAACGTCACAATTTACACACAGTATGTCAATTTGGATACATCTGTTTTTACACTTACTTGTACAATACCTTTTTAATGGCACGTACGATTTAAAAAAAAAAGTGTGGAAAATTCAAAATAATCAAGGCAACAGAATTAATATTTTTATATATATTTTTCTCAATTTTACTGAGATTTACACATTCATTTCTGGCAGCTTGAATTTTCTTATTCACCTCATTAAAATATACCTCGGAGATAACAATAACATTCTAAAACAAGACATTTTTGTCTTTAAAAATGCTGCCTCTCTTTTCTCTTTTTTTTTCTGCAGATTGATCTGAATATTTTGGTTTGGCACAGGTACATACTGTATGGAAATGGGCTGTAACCGTGCCATTTATCTGAGCTTAGGACTGGCAGGGATAGTACACTACCCTGTGACTACCTCTCACTTGTTAAAAAAAATCCTAACCCCTATGCAAACATATAATGATTTGTCTGTATCCTCTTCATTTTATTTATTCACTATTATACCAGCATAAATATCCATGAAATTTCATGTATTTTGATAGCGGTTTGGCATGTTTACCTAATATGTGCTGAGTCCTAGTTTACTATGAGGAAGTTAAAGCCCAACCTCTATTTATAATATGATATAAAATGTATAAGTAGCCTATCTGACAGTTATAAATAGATGATTAATGCTTAATTATTGTCTCACGGTGATGGGAGAGTGTATTTTATTTTGTTTGTTTGTTTTTTAGGTTTCACAACACTTAATTTTGCATAAACTAGTGCTATCTACTTTTATGCAATATCATGGTCTGTGAAAGATCGTATCCATGTTTTTTGAATTGAAAACGGTACAACATTCTGGGACTGTTGCAATTTATTCTATAACCATGTGTAACTTTTGCAACTGTTATGCAATGCCCTCGCTGCTATCATAACAAATCCCACCTACCGTCTATAATTATCAATATTAATTTAACATTAATTAACATTAATAACCCTTAATAACTACTTGGTACATTCAGAGTGGTATTACAAAACCTTGTGTGTGGGATTAGCACATGTATTTCTCACACTCACTGAAATGGCTGCTTAGGTGCCCTTATAATCTTATGACCTCCCCCAACCGCTCTATTGATCTCCATTTTCATTTCAGTGAGGTCAGATCAGAAATCAATTCTAATTGTTTTTATTTTTAGGCGTTTTAGTTACACTGCAACAGTTTGTGCTTGCAGATGCAGATCTTGTATCATTGTCAAAGCACCCTCTGAACTCCGTATGACCTCTGTTTCTTTTGTGCACCATATATGATCACTCTTATGGTCCCTTCATAAAGAGAATGGTATGCTTTGTGCTGACCGCTAAGTTAATTGAATGGGACAAAATTTGTGTTGCTGTGCTGTATCTGAACAATGTCATCATGTGTACCATATGCATCTGCTCCCCATCAGTATTTGTTTCTATTAGTCACATGATTGTACATCACTACGGCACGCAACAGTCACAGCTCACAAGTGCTCCTCGACAGTAGACTTGAGCTGCACTTTGCTCAGTGCAGCAGCAAACAGTTCATGTGGGGCACAAGCCATAGAAAATAAGGAGTTACAGAGGTCTGTTGTCCCATTATATATGACGGGCCCTTCATGCTGTTTTGCTATATTACTGTTTCAAAATTCACCCATGACCTTTCCAAGACCAGCCTATCTCTGTGGGAACCTGGGCAAATGTGGTACACAGAGAATTCTTCTGATATTATTATAAAGGGAATCCTTGAACTCTATCACCTCTGTGCTATAAAAAAATGCACAATAACAAGTCATATAGAGTTTCACAGTTTTAGAATTCCCTGAAACCACGATTTTTACTTCATATTACACACACTGGTAAATTTGAGTAGATATGGGCCAAGTAAATAGACTCAACGCAAAAAAATTGGAGCACCGCCACAACATTATAAAATGTTATTATATTTTTATTTTTGTGTATTTTTTTGATTGATTGATTGATTGAATCTTTATTTTGAACATGTTGAAAAAGTACAACAAAATAGAATTAAAAGACGACAAATGAACAAAGCAAAACAAAAGGAAAACGAGCAACCACAACTCCAAATAAAGTTCATGTTCAAAAAGGAGCAGGAAGAAGCATAAGCTTCATTTAATCCCACCCTTTCCACTATATAGTATCAATAGACTACAAAAATACCTCCTTGCAATTACATTATATGTCATGTGTAATTTTTTTTTTTTTTATTATATATACATATATGTTTCTGTCTATCCATACATACGTATATACACATACGCACATATACACATTTTCACCTCAAGGATACACAACCTACAAAAATATATATATACCCATACCAACATACCCGTGCACCCGCACACACATGAAAATATTAGACAAGAACACCCTATCAAATCTCTACCTTTCCCTGTACCCTGTAAAAACCATATCCTTAAACCGCTTTTTAAACTGCGCCATGCTTGGACATTGCTTTATATCTTTACTTAGTCTGTTCCACAGCTTCACTCCACACACAGAGATGCAAAAACTTTTTAATGTTGTACGGATACGAGGATGTTTTAAATTTAATTCCCCCCTCAAATTGTATCCCCGTTCCCTTTTAGAAAACATTTTTAGAATATTGTCAGGAAGCAGGTTATTTATTGCTTTATATATAATTTGTGCTGTGAGAAAATGAACCAGATCTGTGATTTTGAGTCATTTTAAGAAAAGCCATCAAATTTTAGATTAAAGAATGTTGTTTAGGTTATTTAATTATTATTTACTGCACTCAAATGTCAAAATGGGTGAATTAGATTGTGTTTTAATTCCCGGTTCAGCCACAGAACCACACAAACAAGTTGAAAAAATAAAACCAAAAGAGATGTACAGGTTAGAAACTTATTCTTGAAATAAAAACATGTCAAAAACAAACAAAAAACATAGAGGTGCGCATAAGAAAAAACAAAAGGGGGGAAAAACACTAGAAAAATATGAGAGAAGAACATCAAAGCACACTGTGGGTCTTTTCTTCTCCTGTCACTTTGGCATGACTGTGTGTCCCATTTTAATTGTTCCCACCTGTGTCTCGATGTTCAGTCAGCCTTTTGTGTATGTATATGTTGGTTCTTCTGTTTATTGTCAGATTGTCTGTTCACTATTTCAACTTCCTGTTTATTTCAAAAGTGAGTATGAGAAGAAAAACGAAGGTTCAACTTCTGTTTATTCACTATTTACTTTTACATGACACATCCTTTATTTTCACTATAGGTAGCACTTATGAGTTCAGTAGGACAACCTGCCGCAGTCACTATTTATATATACGACTAATTATGCAAAAAACAAACAAACAAGAAGTTTTGAGGTGAGTGCTTTTGTATTGTTGGTGGAAAATTAACCAGACCTCGGGCGTTTTAACTCTGCTGTCACTATGTTAAGTTTTTTGTGAGTCTTTTATACCAAAGGGCATTATCAACAGCAGAATAAGTGCACGCCCTGGTCCACAGCATCTTAATGTGGTATGCTTCACTGGCACATTCATTCCATATTCTGAGACAGCTTTGCCCACAAGGCCACAATCGTTTCCCACAGCGCTAGAGGACACAACGTGACTCTTATTTTGCAATCTGTGCTTAAAGAAGCATGAAACATCTCATCAACAGAAAATGGCTGCAGTGGATCGGATAGTGTGTCACTTTCCTCCACACTTCCATAACATAGGCTCCGGCAAAAACCTTGAAAATATGTTTTTACTCTATGTGTCACTTTTTGTGGGCAGCAACCGCCTAAGAGGCGTGACAAATCGTAAGGCCTCAGTGTCACACAAGGATTTTCTTCCTGTCCCTTCTCTGTGATGGTTATAAATAGAGGTCTGTTTTACTTCACCATCTCCTCCCAGATCTAATGAAGATGGGTGAACTGTCGCTTTCCCCACAAATCCCATATTGCATGTAAATGAAATCACTTAATAACATTTCTTTCTCCCTCCTGCGCACCATCATGCAAAGTTGATGGGATGATCATGGGGCATGTAGCGCATCAAACGCATTTCTGAGCTGCTTTTAGCCTTTGCATTTCTAGGGCACATTTACGATGGCAGTCCTTTTAATATAGGTTTATTGCACTTATACAAAACTAAGTGTACATGTTGTCAAATGCTATAGTGTCTTCAAGCATTCCATTTTAAGTACAAATTGTGCAGTGAAGAGGAAGGCGGAAGAGCTGGAAAAAAATGTGGTACAATAAGCACATCACAGCTGGGACACTAAACATTGAGTGAAATCTGGAGTCAATATTTAAGAAGGAAGAAATAATTTGAACCGATTCGTGGCAGTAATTAACAAAAAATAAAATGACACGTAAGCATCCTAACACCCAGATTTTTCATGCCTCTCCAGTTAAATTACCTGAATAAAAACACCTTTAGAAAATATTTGAGGCAAAGTGGAGAAAGTGCACATGGAATATTTTTTTATTTCTGTCATATTGCGAGAAGTAGTGCACACCCTGGACAGGTCGCCAGTCTGTCGCAGGGCAGGGCTATCCCTCCCCAGAAAGACGATGTCAGCAGGATGGCGAAGACTAAAGGACAGCAAGAAGGATGAGGTGAGGGACAGAGACACGCTGTCAGTCTCATGGGGTGTTGTAACACAACCTAAATTAGAAAGAGCATACTGCCATGAAGAACGCAGAGGAGCTGTTGTAATGTGATGGACATGTTTTTTTTCCCAGATGAAAGAGCATAACCAGGAGGAGGGTGGTGGAATTTGATGGGATGTTTATGTGCGGATGAAGTGGGTGCAGTCATGAACAGGATAATTTTCTCAATGAAAGACTAAAATGTTTTTATTCGGCAGAACTTTAAAAATTGTTTTTTTGTCCGCTTAGAAAAAAAAAAGAGGTTATATGACTATCCCTGAGGACTCTAGACAAACACGCCGATTTGGTATATTACTATATTATCATTTAGTTATCCAAAGTGTACTTATTCAGTGAGTGCAGCTGCTCTTTGCAGTGATTGTGCGGCTTGTCTTTTGTCAGAAAGTCTCAGTCAGGATGCTTTGGGACAGCTAAGAAGAAACAGTAACAGTGGCAAAATAAGAGCTTAAAAGAGGGGAAAATGGAGGGAAGAGAAGACAGATGGGGCAGGGGTATTACTCTCTCTTGTCTTTTGGATCCTTGCTGCTGTAATCAATGGTGCCTTCTCTACTTTTCAACTGTGCTTCCTTATTTATTATTAAAGCAGTCATATGAATCTTTCATGCACAGGAAATTAAAGAACATAGCGCACGAGTACATGGATGATGGAAGCAATGAAGAAAGCAACAGGAAAAGAATGAGGGGCAATAAAAGAGACCAAGAAAAGTAATGTGATAGTAAAAAAAAAAAAAGGAGAGAAAGAGAAGTGAAGAGACATTTGGATTAAGAAAGGGATGTAGGCTGAAAGGTGACACAACCTCTGTGTCTTTGTGTGAAAAAAGCGATAACAGCACTGGGAGAAGGAAAACGTGAAAAACACCCTGCTGCTGTGGCCTGGATAACACATATCTGGAAAACAATGGGGAAACAGTTCGCTTGTATTCTGCTTGTTTGACAATTAGGAACAGTAGATATGAGTCAAATTGTACATTGTGTCATATTTGAACCAGAGCTTCAGGATCCACTTGAGAAAGTTTTGATGGTTGGTTATTTTTGTAAATTTTAGCCTATCACATCTTGCTAAATGCATAGAAAACCACAGAGATTCTGGTAATGGCATTGTGAGACATTTCTGAATCACACTTCTGAGAGTACTCAGACAAAGTCAAACGTCTTAATCCTTCTGAAAATACAGAAAGGGGTAAAGTATATAATCTAAAACACAGACTGTAATACTGCCTGACACATGATGGGCAGTTTTAAAAGTGATGATCAATACTGATGCAGAAAAAACAGAAATACATGTTTTGTTAGGCCAAATCCTCCTCCTTTGGCATCAAAGTTACCTATGACGCATTCAGAAATGATTGACAGAAATGTATAGAGTCAGGTATGTTGTGCGAGCTGTGGTTAATATAGCCTCAAGCTGCAAGCAGGAAGAGGTGCCACAGAGGTTTAGCAAGTCCACTTCTTTCCTTCGTAGTTTAACCTCCTAGGACCTGGTGTCCACATATGTGGACATTACATTTTGGGTTATTTAGACCAAAATACTGAATTTTGCTCTACAAGGGCCTGATATCCACTTACGAGGACATTACACTGCTACTGTTCTATCAAAATTTTAAATGAATATCCTCATATGTGGCTCTTATTTTAAAAAAACAAACAAAAATAAGGTAAAAAAAAAATCTGGTAATTCTTTGTTTTTACATTCATCGGGCCTCGATGTGACCAAATATCAAAGAGAAATTAAAAATGCATGTCGTGGAAGAGTTCAGGTCTTAGGAGGTTAATTTGTCAAGAAGTAAGCCTCAAACTATAGTTTTTAATGACATTAATGTTTAACAGCACAGGGGAGCTGGTTGCTGTTCTACTCAGTATGGATGAGATTCAGTTGTAGGCAAGGCTTGTTTTTGTCCACAGCACCCATGAAGTTAAAATTAAATATGTTTGAATGGTCATGTACTAATGCAACAGGTTTGTATGCAGTCAGCACTCCTAGGTTCCATCACCAGATTTAGATAGAAAGCACTTTATTAATTGAATACAAGGGCACTGTTGTGAATATATAGACTTTAGAGTAAACATGTTTGGGTTTGTTTGTTTTGTTACAAAAGTAGTTATTCACATAAAGGAAGCTTTAAAAGGGCTGTAAAATTCAAGTTGAAGCCTAACAGTGCCTGGTTGTGTTTCTGAACATCCATCCCAGCTATCACAGGGACACAGACAGTTGCCAGCCTATTGCAGTGCTAACATAGAGAGACAGACCAGTTACACTTATACTAATTCCTAAAGCCCATTTACGAATCTTTAATTAACCTAACATGCATGTCTTTAGATGGTGGGAGGAAAGCAGGGAGAACACACACAAGCACGAGGAGAATATTTGGACTCCACACAGAAGATGTCATTATAAAAAAATTGTTATCAGTTCATATTCTGATGTGTAATTTTGGTGTTTATAAACAGTCCACCCTTGTCAAATACAGATTCTGCACCAAGCACTTGCAATTTCATATTTCAATACTACTCCTGTTGTTGATACTCCAGTCCCTCAAATATCAGCACACTACAACAATTTATTAAGACCACAAGAAACTGGAGTTTAAACAATTAGCAAAACTTTGCTTAATGAAATGTAGTTGTTTACATAATTAACAACAACTACAAAATATCTAATGAACTTCTTCAGCAAAAAGAACAGCTGTATATACACACAGTCCCCAGTATTTTAAGACTGAACAGAAGGTTGAAGAGTGTAGAGAAGGTTAGTGAGACAAAAGGGAAAGATACAGCAAGAAGACAAGGGAGACTGCAAAAGACATCAAGGAAGGGGAGCTGTTAGTCCTATAGTTACCTCCCTGAGGGATCACAAGGGAAAACAAACAATATCTCAGATTAAACTTCATAAAGTTACCTGCTGTATGGGAACTTCCACTTTACACAGCCGTGAGCGAATGGATCAATACTGAATTGTGTATTCTTTTTTTCTCCGTCATGAAATATGATCATTTGTCATAGCATGTCTCTAAAAACAGTATACCCATAGTAGTGTAGTACAACCATAACGCTTTCATCTTTCAGCAAAAATCTCAGTGGACAAAAACTGCAAAGATATACGGCAGGGCCAATAGATACTGATAAAGCTACAGTACTTATAACTTTTAGGTATATTGTGCTTTCTTGTTGTACCCAAAAATATTGCATGTAATGAGCAGATCGAGGCCACTAATGGAGAGGGTGCATAAACGCATTCAACTTTAATTCGGTTACAGACATAAAAAGTATTTCAAAAGATGACATTTGACATTGTAATTTGCAGCTGAAACGCCAAAGTCGTAGCTTCAAATTTCAAAGTCCAGACACACCAATTAGTAATAAGCAATGGACTAATAATATACTAGAAATTCACTGAAAATATCACAGATTTTTTAGACTTTACTACTGTACATCTGTACAACTCAGCAGACTGAGTTATTGGTCAGATAATCCATTGTAAAAAAAAAATTGATTTCAAGACGATCGTTTTAGTGACATAAATAAATTGAGGTGAGGCCTAACAGATGGAGACTGACTGCAGGCGCCGTAACAGGCAAAGTGGTCCCACTCCTAATTTTAAACCTTAGCAAAATCCAAATGGGTGAGTTATAAATAACTATAAATAATTCATCCAATATGCTGTCATTTGAACTATAGTGTAAACTACTGCTTATGTAAAGTTTTTACTCTACATACGAAATTAGGCAAACAGTCAAACAAGATCTGAAGATATTGTTGGAAAGGGTTTTCTTTTGCAAAAAACATATAATTTGTTCCTTTTTATGAAAAGTGCATGTAGTTAACAGTTTTAATAGGTCCAAAATATATAGTATTTGTGTACAAGGAAGTAATACGAAAAATCGGAGTTTGGAAAAAAATCCAGCAAAGATAATTATACAAGAACTGGATTGAAAATCCGGTCTTATAGTGAGGAATTGAAATTTGAAATATTGTGCCTGAGGTACCACGTGTAAAGAATCAGAGCGGCAAAGGCTTCATGGTATGATAATTATGTCAAAGAAGTGTACCTGGATAGTAAAACGCACACCACTTTCAGTCATGGATTGGCCTCCCCAGAGCCTGGACGTCAATGTTATTGAAGCAGTGTCGAATCATCTTAGCAGAAAACGGAGCAAAAGAAAGACAACATACAAAGAAGAGCTTAGAATATTGTGGAAGAAGCCAAGAGAAATATTCCTGAAGATTACTTACTAGAAATTACAGGAAAGCTTGTCTAAGCAAGTTCAGGCTATGATGAAGAATAACGGAGGTCATACCAAATATTGACTTTTAAGCTTGTTGGAATTTTGCAAACTCTGTTTTTGCCTTATGTTCTGGATTTCCATGTATGCTTGCATGTTTTAATAGATTGCTGTGTCCATTTCCCATTTTAAAGTAAAATTTAAAACAAACGAAGAGTGGCTCAGGTCTTTTGCACAGGGTTGAGATAAAAGAAACTTTGTCTGTACACATGACCTCTTTCATGAAAATCTGTTTTTGACAAAGTGTGCACTTGCAGCAGAGCCACTACCACCCTTGTGGCCCATAAAGTCACATTGTCCTCGTAGCACTGCCTATAACAGCCCATAGATCTTGATCTCCTAAGCAGTGGGGGTACAGCAGATGTTTGGGGAGCAGACTGGAGTTATGTCCTCAGGGACTGCAGGCAAAACTGTTGCTAAAATGTGTCATTTGTCTGTGGTCACGATGTGGCCTTTGCAGTTGTTTTTTGGGTGTATTGCGTGTCCAACACTAGAAGTTTTTCAAACACTTAGGAATAGCAAACTAATTAGTGCTCAACACTGTATGTTTCACATTTCAAATTCTGTCCTTAATAAACCTTTTCTTTTGCCTGTGGCTCCCACTGTGAGTCAGTTTCTTTAAATACAGTGCAGTGTGAGGAAATGAGGGTGGGGCTGTGAGAATATGCTGCTGCTGTGCACACATATGCCAAAAACAGAGCGGAGTTTGGATGCCCATCTGAAGTTTTGCTGTAGTGAAATGGCAACAGCAGAGAAGACAGAGACATAGGAGCGACGTCCCTGCTTCACTGAACAGTAGCTAATTATGAGTCCCACAGAGATAAAATTTTACTAGTAGATATCCAGCACTCTTTCTCAGTCCAGTGCTTCTAGTTTGACAGTGGTAGATAAATTATCATCAACAGATACAAACCGTTGTTGACAGACATACAGGGAGCACTCTGTGAAACTGGCAGTGAACACAATGAGATGGAAGGTCAAATTAAAAGTTTTGTGGGTTGTGTCTTGTAACCAAATAAGCTGGTGATACCATGCTCATTTTGAGACTACAAATTGTTTTATCTAAATGCCTAAAAAGTATTTTCTCCCACTATGAGTGTCTCAATCAATGCATTAACAAAAGGTGAGGTTTTGATGGTGTTCTGAAACAGCATAGACCAAATTAATCTCTCAGGTAAAGTTAAGCAATAAAGTTTTAATTCATATTATAATAAATCACATTTAATCAAATTATGTCATTTCATTAAATCACGAGGCTGAAAGGAACTTTAGATGAGGAAATGTTACATATTCTAAGATATAGACTAACCCAGGGTCACATTCTTTTTTTCTTAAATGCTTCATTTTCATTTTCTAAGTGGAAGCTGTTTAGATAAGGAAAGGTTTAAGTAGCATGAATCTATTAAAAATGCAGAGGGAATTAGTGATTAAAGTTCAGTGCTGCCTCAAAATATTTTAAACAGTTGTAACACTCATCTCTTTGACTTGTTAAACAAGAACAGAGTGTCCATTAAGCATCCCTGGACTCACGATCAATCCGCTTACCATTTCCACCTGCATCTGACATTTGGCTGAATTATAATTGATGTGGTCATGTTTTGTAAATAGGAGATGGGGTAAACGGATGAAAATCAAAGGAGTCAGATTCTGAGATGGAGCAATCTGACATTTAGTTTGCTCACTGTCTAACCACAAATAAAGGACTGTTTGTTTGTGCTTTCCTGCAGTGGTCTGTCTGCACAAACCCAATGTGTAGACCTCAGGGGTTACGAGCCAGGAGATGCATGTGCAAATCCTGGTCTCCAAAAATTCTGTTAAATGCAGTGATGCATTATAATGCAAATATAATCTGTGTGGATGAAAAGTGAGAGACATTTCCTCAAGCCACCAAACTCTTACATCAAAGAAACATAACTATGGGCATTTGTTCCCTGTACTGTGGCTAGCATAAATTTGGAGGCTGAAAAACAGCTTAAAACCAACTATGCCAGTAAGTAATGCTCTCAAGAGTAAAGGCAAATGTTTTTGACTCCAAATCATTTTTGTTTACTAATAGATAAGTTTAAAGTTTTTCTTTTGTTCTTACCTCTTAATTTGACCTTGTAGACTTGTAGAAGTATGCAGAAGTTCAATTAGCTCCCAGAAATTCTTAATGTCACTACAGATTATAGGCATTTTCATTACTTTAAAAAACCTAAAATCTGTAGTAATTGACATTACATCAGGCACACCTGATCAACTGATTGTGAACAGTTATTTAATCAAAATATTTCAGCAGCTCGATGCATTTAAGCATTTAGATATGGCCAAGACAACTTGAAGAAATTCAAACTGAGAATCAAAATGGAGAGGAAAGGTAATTTGGGACGATCTGAGTATTTCAAAAACTGCTGAACTACTGGGATTTTCCTGCTAAGCCAAAAAGAAAAAAAATATTCAATGAGTGGCAGATCTCTGGTGAAAATGCCTTGTTGATGTCAAAGGTCAGAGGAGAATGGTCAGACTGCTTTGTTACAACCAATGTATGTTGAAGAGCGCCACTGAATGCACAAAATATTGAATCTTGAAGCAGATGGGCTACAGCAGCAAAAGACTACACTGGGTGCCACTCCTGTCAGCTAAGAACAGGACACTAAGACTACAGTTAGAAAAGGTTACCAAAACTAGACAATAGAAGACTGAAAAAAAACCCCACTGACTATTTGCTCCTGACTGCTGCTGCAATGTTTGACGGTAGAGTCATAGCCTTATATTACTTGCATAGTTGTCTGTCAAGGTTCTCAGTTATCCAGGTTATTGCTGTCTAAGGAGCTTGGAAAGAAAAGTGTCTGGACTTCTTTAAGTTTTGAACCTTGAAGAAGTCCAGATGCTTTTTTCCCCAAGCTCCTTAGACAGCAATAACCTGCTAGTGGTGCAATGGTGTGGAGATATTTTTTTTTTGTCACACTAAAGGATCTTCACTACCTACCACCCTACCCGAGTGTTGTTCTGACCTCGTCTACTGCTTTATGAACACAGTTTGTGATTGAGGCAGACGGGCAGCACACTGGGACAAGCTACTGAAGCACTGTACATGTAACATATTTTCACCTTCAACACAGGAGATTGCTGTTTGTTTCTCATATTTAGAGTTAAAGTCTACAAAGCCAATTTGGCCAATGTGAACAGACTCATGCTGTGTTGTGGTATTGTATTGTGCGTTCCTTTGCTGCATTTGACTTTAGGCTCGCAAATTTTATTGATCAGTCTTCTAAATATTCATGTTTTTAATTTATTATCATTATTATTACCTTTTGTTGCGCATCCCTGCATTTGTGCATTTGAGATAATAGCTGAAGTCATCTATCTCCCCCTTTGGCCAGCAGGACAAAATAAGCTGGCCAAAGAAGGAGATGGAAGCCACTGAAATGCAGTCGTCCAAAAACTTGGACAAAGCCTCCACCATGTTTTACAGATGACTGTAGACACTTATTATGGCACCTCTTTTTTTTGATCTCTCTAAATTTAGTGGCACCAGCTTTTATGCAGTGATCAATCCATTTCTGAGATCCATTGCTTGCCTCATCTGTTTCTCTCAGTTTCCCTTCTTTAAAAATGGTTTATTGACAACCACGCTTCCGCTGAGACCATTTCTGATGAGGCAAATAGGACATGTATCAAATGAATGGCGAGATGCACTCTCTCAGGTCCTCTCTCTGATCTTTGCCAGATTTCGTTTACCATTTGAGGAGTGTTTAACGAGTTTCAGATTTTGTTCACCTGCAGATAGTGTTTTTTTTTTTTTTTTTTTGTAGGCATGGCATTTCTTCTTTTGTGCTTCACTTGTCCATTTTCTTCACTTTTTAATGACACGCTGCTCCCAATTCACAAAAGAGATGGCAATAAGCAAACAAACAAAAAGAAAAACATTTCTCTGAAGTTGATCAGGTCAACACCTGGACAAAAAATGAGTGGAAAAGTACACAAAGAAAGACTTTGAAAGACCTTCAGAAAAAAAAAACTGTTTGAGAACTGTTAAAAAAATGTCTGGCTCCTTGAAAGGAAAATATAGAAACAATTTACCAAAAATTCCATACAGTACGTATTCCCCACTATTCTTGCTCTAATATAAAGTGGCTATTTTTATGAACTGAATTCTCTTTAAGTTCTCTCCCCTTTTATCCTTCACTTTTCTGTCATTAAAATTCCTAACACTTTTCCTTTTGGTCTCATCTCGATTACTTTTTTCTCCTTCTTTGGTCATTCTGTCTCTGTTTATATCACTCTGACCCTTCTCTTGGTTCATCTTTTTTTCCTATTATTCGGCCGCTCTCTTTCTAGCCTCACTGTGCCTAATGACATCTCAGTTTCCTCCAAACAGAGAGTCCACTCTTTAATGGCCTGAACCATAATGAGCTCATTTAAGGAGTGAAACAGAGGGCAGCCATTGCTGTTCTGACAGACAGCCATTTAGGAAGAGTCTACTGAGGTGTCTACACTGTGGGCCGCCTGTCAACCAGCCAACTAGCCAGCTAGCTATTTATCTCTTTTTTTCTTTAAAACCTTTCCACCCTCATTTTCACACCAGTTTCCCCAATTTTCAAAAATTCATTCAACATGGGTAATTTGCTGTCTTTCCACTCTTCCAGCTGTCTGCTCCGTCAATCTTTTCTCTCTATCTCTGCTTCTCCTCTCCACCTATCAGCAGCAGTTCTCTCTCAATATCCACTCTTAGTGCCAGATGGTGACATATGAAGGGAGGTCTCCTAACTGTGGAGCTTAGTCTGACACAGTCATAGGGAAAAAAATTGCCATAACGAATGGACCTCTCGTCATGCCAATGAGGAGTAATGGTCCTTTTATTGCGGGATTAATCTCAATGCCGCTGTTGTCCATTGGTTAGCCAAGAAGTCTGTCATCCATCAGCCTAAAGGAAAGGGGCTGGAGAGGGAGAAACCTAAGATGACAACCTCTTTGATCCCCTGCAATTACCAAAGGTTTCAGGCTACTCTTCAAACCCTCTCATTGATCTTTGATAGTTAGGACTATATATGTGTGTCTTTCCAGGCCTGTGACTTTCTATTGCACAGATATTGCTCATACTGTCCTGAGGTGCTACTACCTCACAAACCTTCTGCTTCGTATTCCCAGCCTCTGCTGTCTTCAGCTGCACTTTGTCCGAGTTGTTCCCACTCTCCTGTGTTCATTGTGACTTGTGTGGTTTAATTTGTTGCTTTTTGGTATTTTTTTATGACTCTGTGTTGTTGAGAGCATTCATATTTTTGGATTATCTGTCAGTTCAAGCTTAAATTTGGCATTTACATGCTCAGCTCTCATTAATTGTAAATATAAACAGCAACTGATTGAATCATATAGCAAACAGGCTACGATCCTACTCTTTAGGTGCTCCAAATTTGGCTGAGCACAAAATAAACAATATTACCCCCAAAAAGAAAGAAAACGTTTCGCTGATGTCAAAAGTCAATAATCCTAATGAAAGATTTGTTTTAAAACTAGATATGTCATAACACGTGTAAAACTAATTGCACCCAATGATACAAAAGTTTGTCGAACCACTTAAGCATAAATAAGTTGAGGTGATGGTTTAGCACCTTGAGGCAACTGCGTTTGTGATTTGGCAGTATATAAATGAAACTAAATTGAATTGAACTTTATGAGTTTATCAGTCTCTCATATTATTTTGGGGGAATTTTGGTCCACTGCTCTTTACAACATTGCTTCAGTTCATTAAGATTTGTGGATATCCATTTATGCACAGCTATTTGTTTTTGCAGCCCAGCTTCAGTAATTGGACAGGTGGACTCCCATTTGACTCCAGAATATTTTGTTAAAAGGAGGAGGTCATTATCAACTCAACCCTGCTGACTGCAAGGTGCCCAGGTCTTGTGGTTTTAACACAAGCACAAATCATCACCCCTCTGCTACCATGTTCACCACTGTTTCAGAATTATTGTTCTTTTTAGAGACAAGAGTCTTTCTCCTGGAAATCCTTCCAAACTAGTTTTTGTAATTTTACTGTCATGAAATCTAATATTTAACATGATAACTGAGGTCTGTATGGTCATAGATGCAGCCCTTGTTTTTTTGTTTTTGTTTTTTGTAACCGCTCAACCATGTACAGTCTAACCTTGGGGTGAATTTACTGGGACACTTCTGGGAAGTCTAACAAGTATCTTGAATGTTCACCGCACGTGAGTCTCATTGCAAAACAGCAAACTTCAGATTGTTTGGAAATAGCCTTATAATAACCCTTCCAAGGTTGATGGGGAGCAACAGTTATTTCTCTGATATCTTTGCTTATGCCTTGCCTTCTTTGCATTGTTTTAATACACACCTGAAAGTGCCAGAGAAACAAAACGCTGAAACGTCTGCTATTATAGAGGTGGTCAGAGTTGTTAATCATTTAATTATGTGCATTTTATTAGTAGCACCTGGCCACTACTTACCCTGGTAATTCCCATGAAAAAGTAAATGTGTTTTCATAAGAGTGCTGTAAACACTTTCTTTCTCATATGACTGTAAAAATAATGGTGATTTATTATATTTAACTGTTTTACTCAGCCACACTGCAATGGAACATCTAAATATTTAATAAGTCTCGGGATACGATTGAGGGTTTAGATTAGTTGTTTATGGTTTTCATAAACATACATCCATAAGGGGAAAATGGCTGTAATATTTGTATTTTTTGTGCTCCCTGTTCTTTACAACATTACATTGTTAAAAAATAGTGTTCTTTGTGTAATATTTTATTTGATAATTATATTTTATTTCAGCATAATTGTATTAGATTATTTTTGAGTATTATGGTTAAGGGAGTCATGTTTTTTTCTTAAGTCGTCACAAGATAATTTGTGGTCCAGTCTGCCATTAGCGATAGCATTGCAAGTTGTAAGTTCCACCATAACAGAGCAAGAGGGAGTGTGCCTTAAAATGTTGTGAGAAAGCAAACATAAATGGCTAACATGCTGACACTGGTTTAGTTTTAATTTCACAGAAATGTTCAAAATGTGGTAAAGTTGGCCCCATTGTTTATGTTCGTGGTGTATTTATTGTTATTTGGGTGAATTAGCCATGTAGCTAACTGGTAGCAGCCAAAGCTAATTTACTAGCATGAGTAGAGACTTGCGGCACTGTGATGTTTTTCTACTTGTACCTAGCTGCAATCTTAGTAATACTGAAACAGGGAGCTGACTTAGCACTCAAACCTTTTTCTTCTGATGATCTCCCACTCTTGTCTAAACTATCCACCTTTCTGTAGCTCAGCTTTTCTCTTGCCAAGTTTTCCAGCATGTCTCTCAGCTCCTTTTGGTCTTCTCGTCTTTGATGGAATTACCCGTAGGCTTCTTCTTTCTTTCCTTTATCTTGCCTTTTTTACAGTTTTCCTAGTCTCACTTCTGCTTTGGGCAAATGCCTAAATCCACACACCTACTTTGCCAGCCTTGCTTTGCACTTTCCGCTGCCTCTTTTTCTCTCACTCTGGTTGCCTGTGGTTTTATTACTCCAGCAACAGCAGCATGATATCGACCTTCCTCCACCTCCAAGTAAGCCTCCACTAATAGAGAGACAGAGCAGTGAAATGACCGGCACCAGGTGGACCAACTGTAACAGCAGGGGGCACTCTTCATCCTTTACTGCCATTTGTTGCTGTCACTGCCAGCTTGCTTATGGAACGTAGTGGACAGAAGGAGAACAACAATGTTGCAGTTTTGTCACTATTATTTAGCATGCTTTATGTGTGTGTGTGTGCATGCATGAATGTGTTTTCATGCATGGCAAGTTTGTGTCCTTTCCTGTATGTGAGAAAAGGGCAAAAGCTTAGTGGGGGAAAGGAGAAGATGCTGTTGATCCCATTAATATGGATGGCCTGCTGCGTGTGTGCGTGTGTGTGTGTGTGTATGGTGGGGGCATAATCATAATGGCAAAATGTGGTCCTTGTGATTAGTGCTGTAGTGGGAACTACCACAAAAGCGGTTTTGAATATTCTGGCAGTTAAATATCTCTCTGTGGAGAGATTTTGATCTACTCCACTTACAGAAAATGAAGACACAAAGCTTTACAATTTTGAAGTGAACATCAAAATCAAGGCTGAATCTGAGGATGGGCGTGGTCGGACACCTAAGTGGAATTGTGGCTATCATAATCCTATGAAACATGGTGTCTAGTGAATATTTTCAATTGGTGTGTAAACATACATCATTTACAAACATGGTAAAGTCCCAGAGCTCAGTAGTGCCATGACTCTAGAATCCAGTCATTTTTAAGTCCTGGTCCTACAGTGTTAGCACAGACATTTTAAGACCTATATCCAAACCACAAACAAAGGCTACTAGAGCGTTTGTGTTACCTGACCAGCTCATCTGCTGCTGTAGTGGACAAGTATAGTACATACACCTGAAGTAACTTATACTCACTTCAGCTGCTCATTATTTCAGTAGACTCTATGAACAAAAGTAATGGGACACATACACATTACACCTACAGGAGCTGCTTAGCCAGGAAATCCATGCCATGAAGCTCCCACTGCACAGTTTTCTTTGCTATTGTTAATGCCAGAGGAAGTTTGGAGCCCAGGTGTCAGCATAGTGGTGGTCTGCCACTTTATGGCTGATTCGCTGTGGTCCCCAAACATCTCCACCTTACAGTTAAAAAAAAAAGTTTTGAAGTTTCATTTCTCTAATGGGGAAGAAATTTCACATCTTACTTGTTGTAATGGTGGCATCCTATTACTGTGGTATTACATCCTAATACCGCACTTAAATTCAGTGACAAATGCCAGGAAAAATATTGGAATTGAAAGATTAAAAGGTGTGAGTCAGTACTTTTGTATATATAGTAGACTTGTAGTCAAGACCGCCTAATCCGAGACCAAGACAAGACCAAGACCAGAGGGTATCGAGACCAAGACAAGACCAAGACCAAGACCAAGTTGAGACGAGACCAAGACCGAGACCGAGTCGAGACGAGACCAAGACCGAGACCGAGACAAAAAAAGTCTTTAAACTGCAGCCAGATGCTATTCTATATACATATTCAGGACACCTTAAACTAGTTTTTTAATTAAGCAGCAAGGCAGAACAAAGTCGGGCCTGTATCAAGACACAGGGACTAAACCCCAATTCAACCAGACCCAAAACTGATCTGGAATTAAAACAGGACTACAACAGTAACCAAGACAGAACCAGAATCAGAACTAGATGATAGTAGCACTAAAAATCATCATAGACCTGCACTACACTTATTTTTTAATTCTACCAAAGTACAATATTTAGATTGAGAAAAGTTTATATAATTATTTAGCCTCGTTGTGCAAACAAGCCTGCATAACTTAATAAATATAGAATTTGAAAAGTAACAAATGGTATCTAAAAAGAAACACTAGGTACTAGATACATGTTCTGATGAGTTTTGGCAAACAACCATTTGACTAACATGTGTGTCTCACCTGCTCTTGTTCCCTCTCTGCTCCTCTCTCTCCCTCTTTGTGCTGACAATCAAGCCAAACACCAACATCATCAAATATACAGTTGAAACCAGATATTTATGTACTCTTCAGATAAAAACACAAACACTTTTTTAATTGTAACATCAAATCACATGGACTCTACTAACCTATCAGAAGCTTCTTTAGCTCAGAATGGAATCGTCTGGAGTTTTCTTATTAATTAACAATAAACTTAGTGTATATGTACTCCTAAATTTGATGAAAGTGATTAAAATAGACAGCTCCCTCTTTTTATTCTGACATTTAACTAATTCAAAAGATATTTCAACATTTATTTATCTAAAACAAAAGTTTACTCTAAATTGATGTTTAACAGTAAAAAAAAGTTTTTATGTTTTCTCCATAAAGTGTATGTAAATATCTGGTTTCAACTGTGAATATACTGCTGTGTATTGAAATTCCTCTTGTTTTGCATAGATATACTGAACAACATCCAAAGCATAATATATAAAATAACATCTACCTGAGTTTTTTCTTTGAAAGAAGCTCCTTATGTCCATTGTTGTGTTCATCAGTACACAACTGAAACCGATTTAGAGAGTTTGTTTAGCCGTGGAGGGTAACAACTGAAAATATGAAATGTAAGCTAAGACTAAAAAATCAGCATTGCTGTTCGGCTTTTTATTTATCCATTTGTTGATTCACTCGAAGAGCAAGTAACGCAACCAAGTGATCAGTTTGATATCAATCTTTTGTGATACACCGTCATATTTACATTATTAGTTCAGTACGAATGATTTGCTTTGGTACCTGGTCAAACTTAAGCTCTCCTCTGTCTGCAGCAAATTCGCAGGCAGCAGCTTCTCCCCCCTCGCTCACATGGGTGCTGCGCTCAGTCGCCTAGTGCCTGAGCTCGGATCATACCAAAATTAGGGGGAATTTACGACGGTGCGCTCTGTGCTTCGTGTGTTGTTTTTGGGCTTAAGCCCAGTAAGCCACCCCCCCCCCCCACTCCGCTGATGGTTGACTCCAAATCTCCCGAACACTATGTCGATTTGAGAACGCAAGACCGAAACAGCGAGACCAAGACCGAGACCAAGACAAAAGTCCGTCGAGACCAAGACGAGACCAAGACAAAAGTCCGTCGAGACCAAGACGAGACCAAGACCACGTAAAAGTGGTCTCGAGACCGGTCTCGAGACCAAGACCGGTCTCGAGACATCCAACTCTAATATATAGTCTCTAGTCTCTAATCAACCAATCACCTGGCAGCAATGCTTTTAGGCATATCAGCATGGTCAAGACAAACTACAGAAGTTCAAACTGAGCATCAGAATGGAGAAGAAACACAACTTAAAAGACTTACAGATGTACAGAAGAACTGGGGGTGTCTTGTCATAAAATCCTCAAAAACTGCACTGAATCACAAAATAGGACAATAGGAAACTGAAAAAATGCTGCCTAGTCTAGTCTGATGAGTCTGATTTATGCTGTGGTATTTGTATAATAGGGCTGGAATTATGCATAAGTATCATAAAAGCATGGATCCATCCTGTATTTAATTAATGGTTCAGGTGGTGTAGTGATGTGGGAGATATTTTCTTGACATAGTACCAGTCAAAGATTGTTGAAATACCAGAGCCTACCTGAGTATTGTTGCTGATCATGTTCATCCCTTTATGGTCACAGTGTACCCATCTTTCAATGGCTGCTTCCAACAGGATAACGGGCCATGTCACAAAGCTCATGAGTGTACAGTGAGTTCATTGTACTCAAATGGCCTCCACAGTCACCAGATTTCAATCCAACTGAGCACTTTTGGGATGCGGTGTAATTGGAGAGCCACATCATGAATGTGCAGCTGACATATCTACAGGAACTATGTGGCCCTATCATGTCAGTATGGACCAAAATCTCTGAGGAACATTTCCAGCACCTTAAGGAAATCATGGCGAAGTGGGGTCAAGCTAAATACAAGCAATATATAACTAAGGAATTGGCTGGTGAGAGCATGAGCGGGAACAGGATTAATACTTTGAGAAAATGGTAAGCTATTCTCCTTTTTTTTTAACTTTATCAATTATACTATCTGACCTTAACCAGTCCCTTTAGTTACTCACCTTCACCTCAAACGAATTGGCACATTAAGATTTAATATTCCGATGGGCTGAAGTGATTGACAGCTTCATAAAATCATCAGAGTTTGGCAGTTTACATTTCTTTCTGAATTGGTTTTCCAGAAGGGAAGGTCAGATCTTTCAGCTGGACTGAAAAGTGACACATCAGGCTGACTGCTTAGAATTATTACATGGTGTTTTTTATATGATGCTGCCATTTTATCTTGGAAGTGCTTTAAGAATACATTTGGGCTGACCTTCAAAAAGCTAGGACTCCTGCCTAGTGGACACTAGACATTAAAAATTAATTTCACTTCTATTTCCCCCCCTCATCAAATCGAAACTTAAATGTGTGCCTCCCAGTAACAGCCCCAAAAATAACTATACCATCTCAGTGGTTCTCTTCTTTTTCTCCATCAAGATACTACCGTATCATGGTATTTTAAGCCTTTTGCGATCACACTTTGGTTTTCATGCCTGCCTTTATTGTTGCTTAGCCTGCATGTCTTCACTCCGTTAATTTAGGAAACAAATTAGGCTAATCATTATCAGGTTCATCACTTTTTATGACCTCATCATTACATTAGAGGAGCCTCTAATTGTGATGGGATCAAGGTATTTCTCATCTGTTACAGTTTAACAGCTGTTAGCAATTTTCTCACATGTGCCAAGTACATACTGTATGAATAAGTGCTGACATGAAGTTGTGTATGAATCCCCAAGGGTTATTATGCATCGTTTTCTCTTGCTTTTGCAAATGCGCACCTCTTTGGATACGGTATCTATCTGTGAGCATGACTTTGAGAAAAGGGACAAATACTATTTCAAGCCAAACGCTTGAGTTGGTTTGCAGCATATTCTTTCAGATTAGGATCAATATGCATGTGGTGTACATGTGGTACGGTGCAGCACACTTGTGTATTTATGGGCTTCCAGTGATCCACAGTACCTACTTGAGCCACAACAGTGAGTCCATGACACTTCACTGCTTCTCACGGTGCCTGGAGGTGGAGCTTAGAATGAAAGAATTGGTCACCTCACAGTCAGAGCTATCTTGCTGGAGCAGCCTGCATCATTTTCTGCATTCACTGCAAGACTGGGATGCTTGGGAACCTAGCAATAAATGTTTTGTTCAAAGCAATTTTCAAGTGAATATATATTCTCTGTTGTCTTGAAATCATACTGTGCATCTTGCAGTGATTTATGTTTCTTTTATTTGTATTCCTTTTATTTTTAGTAATTTTATCTTCGATCTTTTTCTGTAAACAGTGTTTCCTACAGCTGCAGCAACACATGTATGCATGATGGATAAATGGTAACAAATAACCGTGTCTCATTCATCTAACTGAGTGACAAGGCATCTGTCAGCTCGTTTTAATCGATGCAATGCTCCTGGCCAATTTACCACTTAGTTATAGCGAAACAAAAATTGTATATACCTTTAACAGTTACAGCTTTTATCTGGAAAATTTCTGTTTTGGGCCATTTTTATTGCTACGACTTTTTGTTTTCCATTTGTTTTTTGGGGGGGGGGGGTCAGTAAAGAGGAAAAAAACCTAAGGTAGTCACTGCCTCAGACTGGACAGACAATGCTTTAAAATTATCTGTACACATGCAGTATGAAGCCTGAAATTCAGTAATCATGGTTTATCCTCTCAACATTGCTCATTTCAGAGACAGGTTGGAAATAAATATTCCTGCTGTAAATGACAGGGAGGCTGAGTCGTTAGACACGCAGTTCCATACTGGAAAGGTCAGAGACTCAATGAGTAGATTAATCAGTTGCACCAACATCAAGCATTTGTGCTGACAAAGAACCTTTTAGCAAATGATCTTAAGCCAATGCTCGCTTTAATGAGATCATAAAATGACTCAGACGTTCGTAAATGTTGAACTAGTGGGAAACGTTCTTTTCTGGTAAGGATTAACTTTAACAACCAGCTGATCCCCGAGCAACTCAGTGGAGTCAGTATTGTGAGGCTAATTAGTTGTCACAACATTTATGGTTGAGTGGTTAGTTATTCACTAAACTTTTAAGCTACCGTTTTTAAAATTGATGTTCTTTTCCAGTTTTTGTGATCACACAGGGAAATCAGATCTTAAGCAGCAAGGTATATTAAAGCACACCAAAAATACTGCTTTTATTTCTTTGAACCCCTGTGCTCCTCTGAACAAGTATTCTGTATGTAGTTTAATTTCTTTTTTTGCAGTGTCTGTGTGAATTGATTGATCACAGTCAAATAGCTTACTGGTAACTGAACCGTGTTTTGTTAGAATGCCTTTCAACCCGAGTTCTCACCTGCCTTATGCAACCTTCACGAGCCCCGAGGCAGCTGTCAACCTGTGCCCATCTTTGCCCCTGAACCACTCGGCCGAAATTGTAGTTAAATGCCAGGCGCTGCTGTAGGCCATTGTATGTGTGCATGTGTGAGAGTGTGCACTCTGACCCTGGCGCTCGACAGGTAGGGCAGGAAAATGCATTATTGATAGTGTTTGAGGTATGCAAAGCAAAGCGAGGAACCGCTTTGATCTCTCATAGACACCGTGTCGCCTGCAATCTCCCTCAGATTCGGTTGTGTGCGCACAGCACCAGGAGGCAAAAGACACAAATTTCCTCTTGATCACGTCTCCCTTTTATCTTTTATTTCTCCTCCCTTTTCTTTTTCTATTTAAGACATATTGCCCAAGGAAATGTTGTTTTGGTATTTGTCTTGGTCTATCACTGGCAAAGAGAAAGAGGTAGAGCGAGTGAGCTTAGAGGAAATAACCTATTATGGTTCCTTCAATAATTGTTTTACGATTGAAAATTGAACAGGGGAATTTGCTGCCAATTAACTGTATATTCATAAGGTAGTCTTATCGGTGGAAGGGAATTTACATGCAAAACGATGCAGCATGTGTCGGAACAGGGGGCATAATTGCAAAGCACGGGCAAGTGAGTTATGCAAATGGTGCTCATTTTCCCCACAAATTTGAAGTGACTTTGCCTGTACCCATATTCATATAATACCTTAATAACTTAAACATAAGGTAGCACTACTGTAATTGCTATGTTAGATTAAAGTTTCCAGTGCTTAGGTGGAGGAATAAAATGTCCCTTAAGGCAAAAGCAGAGAAAAAGCAGAGTGAAAATAAACAAAACTGTTAAAACTGGGCTGCATATTTCTAAGCTTATTCTAAAGGACTAAAGCCATCTTTCTTTTTTTTGGCTGATATAAAAGGATTACATTTAAAATGCATTTTCAAACATTAAATACCACATGGACTTCATGGCGCATAATGGCAGATACAGACGCAAACCGATCTGTGAAGTGAGATTAGGAAGGTAGATATCACCAGCAACACCTGTGGCCACATTGTGGCCACTGTGTACGTGTGAATGTGTATGCACGTGTATGTGTGTTTTACCCACATGCAGCAGTGAAGAGATCAAGCTTATCCTTTGTGACATTCACTTTTAAGTCCTTTTGGAAACTGGGTGGTTCAATTTACTACTATTGTCCCCCTCCAACCCACTCCAGTTGCATGTTCCCCCCACTCTGACAGACACACACTCTAAAATGGTCACACACTTCTCTGATAGGCTGCTGGACAAACCATTGACCTTCACTTTGCAATCTCTGAGATCGATCAGTAGACCATTCTTCCATGTAATGTTTACATCTCTGTGGGCTATTTGGCCACAATGGGCAGATTGCCTTTGGTCAACAACCTGTGTCTATAGTGGTCATTTTCCTTAGGTTGGACTAAAGCAAAAGGCCATCAAAGCTGTCCCAGTTCTTCGGCCTATTTAAAGGAATGAGGCATTAGACTTAAGTGTTTTCTGTTTGTTTGCTTGGCCAGTTGGTTGGTTGATTGTTTTATGTCCCCTACACAACAACAACATCAACAAAAAGTCTATTTAGCTTTGTGAACTTTATGTGGAAGAACAATACATAAGAGACATTTCATGTTTAAACTATTTTGTTTTCATAAGCTTGAAGGATAAACCGCCCGCAGGGGCGTGCTGGGTGGTTTTTTTTATATATATATATATATATAAGAAAAACATATAAAAGAAAACCCTTCTTGGTCCATAAATCTGGAAATAAATCCCCCATGTTAAGGGGCTCAGTCAGATAACAAGCAGTTGCTGATTTAATTAGCTTAAATTATGATAAACATAACCTCTTTTATTGTTTTAGGTGCTTGGCAATATTGTAATTTAACTGATTTATTTACAATTTTTATTTCACAACACCTGTGAGTCTAAAACAGTAAGTTGTGAATTATTCAGTGGCTTTTGTGACATAACAAGTTGTCAGCCAATCACAGGGTTTACAGTTTGATCCCCAGCTCCTTCACGAGCGTGTTTGGGCAAGACACCGATTCCCAGGTTTTCCAGGTTCCCTGAATGTACACCATTTCCTTGCATAGCAGCTTGGCTGCCATTGTTGAGTGTGAAGAGGGGAACACTTTGTAGAGCTGCTAAGGTTAAAATGAACTATATAAGTTCAGATGATTGACCATTCTTTTACAACTGGGGTCGTTTCATGGTGGTAGTAAATGTGTTAAGTGGCCATTCACTACTGTTAAATATTCATAATTTTTTTCTTATTAAGAATTTGTAAGGAAATTAAAGTATGCTGAAATCATGTTTGTGCTACTAATATAAAGCGGTGGTCTAGTCTACAAAGGTGGATGATCTTGCAGATGTAGTAGTGCATAAGTGGCTGCTGACATCAAATCTGTCCTATCAGCTGTTCTTAGATATTTGATATGTCAGGATCAAGATTTATAATGGCCAATAAATGACAGAAGTAGAAACAAAATGGTAGAAACACCCTTCAACCATGCTATGAGTGTGATGTTGTATAGTTTGTCCACCAGAGTTCACTTCGCAACTTCACTTTTGGCAACACAACATAAACAGAAGAGTCTGGCTGATCTGTGAAGACAATAAAACAAGCTTTATTTTTTTAAACTACATAATTATGTTAGTAAGGAATCATAAATAAACTAACAAAAATTGTCAGAGAAAAAATAGTTTGGGAAAACAAATGTTTTATGCATCTGAAATAACAAAAATATTGGCTGATATATCCAATTTTTAAATCACCGAATAACAACGATCTTCTGTCGGTTGGTTTTCTTACAGCAGAGCTGCACACAGTCTATGAAGAAATTATACATTCACAGATCATTCATTATACATGCAGTATTGACAGAAGTTAATTACACTCACTGGGAAGGAAAGAACAGTGCATGCATATCTAAAATTAATCACTGACAGGACAGAAAAAAGATTTTTGTTTGATACTGATATGAATTAGTTTTTAATGACCATCTAAGCTTAAAACATTTTGTTGCTTTTGGGCAAATTCAGTTCTGTTTCAGTGCAGCTAAGATACCCCTTGTTCTGTTTTCAGCTTTAAGTAAATGCAGCAGCCAACGTGTGTGTGTGTGTTTTTGTTGATATGTACATGATTAGTAAATACGTGCTGGGTTTGAGAGATGCTAGTGTGCCGTTGCTTGTAGATCCAAAAGAAATGGATGAGAGCAGGTGTATTGCTCTATCCTACAGCCCTGCCAGAACACTCAGCCACATTGTGCCAAGGATGTCTGCCTTTCAGCTCCCCTACCTCTCCCCCTGTCTCTCCTGATGTCTTTCTTTTTCTTGCCTTACCTTAAACAAGCTTTCCATCAGTTTAACCACACACACATACACTCCCAAATGAGCCCAATCCTATACTCCTCATATACTTCAGCTGCATTTTTTGCCAATGCCCAAACCTCACCAAATCTCCTGGGGACTTTCTATGGGCTATTTTCTCACCCATAAGAAATGCTACTATATTACTGTTACATTATTTATCATTAATAGGACTGTGATTCTGTACCAGTCCCTGGAGGAAATGGTTTTATGGTTTTCCTCCACTGCTGTGGTTTAAACATAGGAAGAGAGCAGAAAGAAAGAAACCTGACCTCAATTTGAACTTGTATCATTTGAATTAGCAAAGCTCTAACTGCACTCTAGCCTACTTCCACATCAGTTAGAAAAAGTAGTCATGATTACCACAATTAAAACTCACCAAAATGCACATCTTTTTTTTTCTCTTTGCATACATTTATTCAGATTTTTAAAGTCATGCATGTGATTTATATAAACAAATGCAACCTCATGCAATGACCTAGATACATTAAGCAAATCAGGGCCAGGAGCACCTGTATAAACTCCTTAGTTACTCAGTTTGTGTTTATTTTAATTACCTTTTGCTATTTACATTTCAGGTTGTTTTTCATCTGTAAATCATAAATATCACATAATGCCTAGTGTGAGATGTTTTCCTGCACATTCCCATTTACTGCATGAACTTCTGCTAATACTAATACTGATACAAGTGAAAATGTTCAGGCTTGGCTCACCCTCAGTCACTCTAACTTTCCATTTTTTTCTCTAATATCGTGCTGCCCTTTTAGCTCCACCCTTTTATCACTGCCTTTCTAAGCTGCCTGTTGTCTTCCCAGGTCCTCCAAATATATTAAAACCCTCCAACAGTCACAGCCATCTGGTTTATAGCCTCACTCCATCCTTACTGCATGCCATCAAACACACACACGCACACACACACACACGCGCGTACACTAATTTAACCACACAAGCTAGACACTGGAATTTAATCAAACCTTCCCATTGCATTCACCTTCTGCTCTGCTCATTGATACCCTGGCTTCACTCCAGCAGTCAATCTCTCTCTCTTTCGCTCTCACTCACTCACTCACTCACTCACTCACTCACTCACACACACACACACACACACACACACACACACAATATTCTCCTCAGTCTTCACTTGTGGCACAAGTTTTCGTGAATCTCAACATTATTCTGCATTTTCTTTACATAAAATTCTGTCACTGAAATATAAGCATCACATTTGACCTCGTATGGAAATCTTGGTATGTGTGACTCATTAAGTTAAGTCAGAATATTCAATATCATTACCAGTAATGGGAATAACAGTGCTACAAGTAACGGCGTTACTAACGGCGTTACTGTTTCCAGTAACGAGTAATCTAACTAATTACTATTCCTATTCTTACAACGCCGTTACCGTTACTAACAAGAAAATGCAGTGCGGTCGCGTTACTATTTTTCAACAAACAGACTGTTGAAGCTGTCTTCATCTTACCGCACCTTATATCAGTTGCACGGAAGTAGCTG
This sequence comes from Haplochromis burtoni, assembly GCF_018398535.1. Taxonomy (NCBI): domain Eukaryota; kingdom Metazoa; phylum Chordata; class Actinopteri; order Cichliformes; family Cichlidae; genus Haplochromis; species Haplochromis burtoni. The sequence continues at coordinate 27,020 of NW_024583133.1, read as the reverse complement.
TAAGTAATCTGGGCGCTACAGCTTTAAACGCTCCCGCCAACGGCAATCACTTTCTGGCAGACAAACACTTTTTGGCACACATCCTGGAGCTAAGGGGACAAAACAATCACATGAGTGCTGCTGTTTGACTGAGGAAGAATATAGTAGTCGTGGTAAGCCAATCACATGACCACTTCAAAATGACAAACCAACAAGGTGATACATATCAGTTTTTAAATTGTGTTAATAGGCCACTTAAAACCAGAGTCATGAAAACCATTCATGTACGCGTGATTTTTTTCCTCAATAGTTTCGTCACCTTTAAAGTCTAAGGACAGCGCTAGCAATCACTCTCTGCTTATGACCGACAATTAAACAAAACAAAACAAAAGAAATGCCCTTTCATGTTGGTGGAAAATGCACCATGTCGACTAATCAAAAAATGATATGGCAACATAACTTTTGGTTGTTTAGGAAGACAGGGAAGTTTTAGGAGTGATGGCAAGAGAGGGAGAGAGAGAGAGAGAGAGAGAGAGAGAAAGCCAGTGGGAAAAAAGAGAGAGAGCGAGTTTTGAGATGTGAGAGATTTGTGACTTTTAGCGTGTTTGGAGTGTGTAGTTAATGTGTTGTCTTAGTAGTCAAAGGAGCTTGCAAAGAAAAGCGTCTGGACTTCTTTAAGTTGCTTGAAGACGTTTCACCTCTCATCCGCAGTCCAGACGCTTTTCTTTGCAAGCTCCTTTGACTACGATGACCTGGATGACTGAGAACCTTCACAGACATGTTGTCTTAGTAGTTAGTGTGTAGTGTTGTGGATAGTTTTGTGTTGGTGTCAGAACAATGAGGCCACTGCTGTCTCCAGGTAGAGAACAGGGGTGATACACCTGCTTCTGTCAGACCTGCAGGTATCAGGCTGTTATGTTCTCCTTTATAGTGGACAGAAATTATTTTTTGGAGTGGCACAAATAATTTGTGTGGCATCTTATTGAATGCAGAACAGCTGATTGTTCTGTAAAAGGTAAATGGATGCAAATAACTTTGTTGTTTGCAAAACTTGTGCATAGGATTTTAAAATTGACAATTTATATTTGCATTTAAAGTTATGAAATATGATTCATTAAACATGTTTGTGGTTGTTACAGTAAAAAATATAACTTTTTCTACTCGGATTTTATGTTTTTTGTCTGATTTTAGATCAATTGTGTTAATACAGTTTGTCAAAATGAAAACATAACTGTAAATTCAGACACGTGAGGTTGTGCTGAAAAGGATGATACCTAACAAGGTAAATAAATCATTTTTAAAGGTAAAATGTGGAGGGGAAAACTTTTTAAAGTAACACAATAGTCACTTTTCAAGTACTTTTAGAATCTCGTAACTCAGTTACTTTTTTGAAGAAGTGACTAGTAACTATAATTAACTACTTTTTCAAAGTAACTTGCCCAACACTGATCATTACTGTGCGGTGTATATAGACCTGAGCCATCTCAGATTGCTTTGTTTTGCTAGGAAAATTGGAAATCGGTGTAGTGGATTAATGAAACGTGCCTTTTGTTTGATTCTCTGTCGACATGATTCCACATGCCAGTAATTTTTTTTTTTTTTTACTGCACTGACAATTTATTTGGGATCACTCTAATATTGAAAATAAAGCCAGTGACAATCACATGCATTCCAGGTATTGCACAGTGAATCAAAACATTTTTTAAAATCATAATTCCATTAGTTTTGACAAGCTCTCCAACAGCAAGCTTGAAGTGGAGGCTCAAACCATGATGCTGCCTTCACCATGTTTTACAGATGGTAGACAGTTACTGTTGTACCTCTCTTCTGACTTCAATATCTGTGCATATTCGGGATGATTTGAACCAAAAATGTTTAATTTGGATTCTTTTGCTACTTATTATCAGTTTAGTTCTTGTCTGTGACATACCTCCACCTTTTCTCCGTTTCCTTTCCTTAAAAATGGCTTCTGACAGCCACCCTTCCACTGAGACCCTTTCTGATGAGTGTTTGGTGAACAGTTGAAGAGCCTATCGTATCTTTGCTGTATTATATTATTATTTATGATTATTATTTATTCCCGTTTTCAACAATATGACTTTTATACTCTGTCTATGCCATGTTAACTTTGCCACTTTCATAGATTCAGTGGAAAGAGAAATGGAAATATTTTTATTTTTTGCAAAAGGATAGTGGTTAGGTAGGCACCTGAAGATACAATTTAAAATTAGTGCTTTGCTAAGTTGTCTGTTATGCAAAAACAGAACACTGCTTCATCCCTTGATTCTGGTCCCCTTTTCATGCTTGAATGAGTCATAGGTGAAGTTTACATGTTCTCTCTGGGTACAAGAACTTTCTTTCACAGTCCAAAGACATGCAGTTATTGGTGTTAGGTTAATTGGTGATTCTAAACTGCTCTTACGTGTAAATGTCAGTGTGAATGGTTGTCTGTCTCTAGTGTTAGCCCTGCAACACATCGGTGACCTGTCCAGGATATACCCTGCCTATCACCCTATGTTAGCTGGGATAAGCTCCGGCCCATGCCAGCTCTCTTAGGACAAGAGGCAGGGTACGCCCTGGACAGGTCGCCAGTTTGTCTAAAACATAGAGACAGACAACCATTCGCATTCACATTCACAGTTTATGAGCAATTTGGCATCACCAGTTAACCTAACGCCAATAACTGCATGTCTTTGGACTGTGAGAGGAAGCTTGAGAGAACACTCCACACAGAAAGTCCCAGCTCTGATAGTAAAACTGAACTCGAGAGCTTGCTGTTATGAGACAACTGTCCTAACCACTGTGCCAACATCCGCTTTGAAAAAATTAGTATTTACTGAATATATCATGAAACCCAATTTATGATGCCCAGTGAGTCCTTCCAGACAGTTCTTAAACCCTATTAGTGGATTAGTTATAAAAGAAAAAAAGCATAATTTCAAGTTTCATATATACAGTTTTCTGCCGACTTTACTTAGTATTTATCTCTTTGAAAAAATGACATTGATGAAATTATGAAACACACACACACACACACACACACACACACAAAACAAACAAAAATAGGGAGAAAAACAGGAAGTAAAGGGGATATATATTCTCAGCATTAACTGCTCAACGTTTGCGTGTCTGACGTTGTTTTTACTCAATCAAGAAAACAAAAACTACATCACTGTTTTCCATCATATAATTGTTAATGTTCTACTGCTGGTTGGATGACATGTTGTTAGTTTTTGCTGCATATTGGATGGGTGGTTTTGAAAGAAGCAGCATGCTTACACACAAACACACACACACACACACACACTATACACAGTGAAATGGGAGGGAGTTAACCCACAAGAGGATTAATCAAGTGGCTGACATCTGGAAGCTTGACTCCAGTAGTGCTGGCCGCAAGAGGCAGGAATCAAAGCTTTTCAGTCTCTACAGCATCCTTGCATCTGCCTTAGTGCAGCCAGTTAATGTGTGTAATTGTTCAAAAGCTGACATTATGTGTATATAAGTTAATTGACATTCAGTTTTCTTTTGGATGACCTGTTTGTCTCTTTGAGCACAGCTTGTGAACTAGAGCTTGTGCGTGAGGTATTACACAACATGCTCATATGAGCGTGTACTATATATAATTTTGCTTCTTAAAAAATAAGCATGTGTGTGTAGTGGTTGAGCTTGTGTGCTAATTGCCAGTTTTCTCTGTGGCTTGGAGATGCTCCTTTGATCTTTGTTTGTGCGTCCACTTTTTCAGGCTTACACTTTTGTGGTTTCAGAGATGAATAAATGTATGGATACAGCCCCACAGGCACTGCTTTATTACTTTTGGTTCACTGTACAGCATAAAGAGTTTGACGGCTTGATTCCATTTCACTTCGCCCCTGCTGTCTTTATTTGATGTTAAAATGAAAACAACTTCATTTGTTGTTTATTTGGCAGGCAGTATGTTTACCATATCTACTATATTTTCTGAAAAACATGACAGCTCTGTGCACTTGTTTTAATAGGGAAATTTAAATCTGACTTGTATATGTATGTATAAACAAAAAAATTTACCCACTCGCCCCTGTGGGCAGTCAATCAAGCTCAGGTCCTCTACCAGAGGCCTGGGAGCTTGAGGGTCCTGCGCAGTATCACAGCTGTTCCCAGGACTGCGCTCTTCTGGACAGAGATCTCCGCTGTTGTTCCCGGGATCTGCTGGAGCCACTCGCCTAGCTTGGGAGTCACCGCACCTAGTGCTCCGATTACCACGGGGACCACCGTTACCTTCACCCTCCACATCCTCTCGAGCTCTTCTCTGAGCCCTTGGTATTTCTCCAGCTTCTCGTGTTCCTTCTTCCTGATGTTGCTGTCATTGGGAACCGCTACATCGATCACTACGGCCGTCTTCTTCTGTTTGTCTACCACCACTATGTCCGGTTGGTTAGCCACCACCATTTTGTCCGTCTGTATCTGGAAGTCCCACAGGATCTTAGCTCGGTCATTCTCCACCACCCTTGGGGGCATCTCCCATTTTGACCTCGGGACTTCCAGGTTATACTCGGCACAGATGTTCCTGTACACTATGCCGGCCACTTGGTTGTGGTATTCATGGATGTTCCTCTTCTCATCCTGGACTGTGGTGCTGACACTCACCAGTCCCCGGCCCCCTTCCTTCCGCTTAGCGTACAGCCTCAGGGTGCTGGACTTGGGGTGAAACCCTCCATGCATGGTAAGGAGCTTTCTTGTCTTGATGTCAGTGGCTTCTATCTCCTCCCCAGCAGGGTACCTGATCACATGCAGGGCGTAGGTGTTGATAGTCTGACTCCTCAGGACTTGCCTGACCCTCTGCAGGTACTTGGTGGTTGCAGCTTTCCTAGCGGCCTCTTCATTGTTCCGATTCGCCTGCGGGATCCCCAGGTACTACACTGGTTCATTTGTGCTGCCAGGCGCTCGTAGTGCAGTAGGCATGAACCATGCCACATGTCAGGGCCTGGTGCTGTCCAACTCTTCATACTGGAGACCCTTTCTTGGATATCTGCCACTGTGATGGTTACTGGACCCTGTTCAGGGAGGTCGCTGTGGTCTGCCCTCAGATCCACTAGCCACTGAGCATTGCCGTTATGGGTTGCGTCCTTCTCCCATATGCTCTTCCAGTATTGCTCCGTCTCCAGCCTTGGTGGTGCTGTTCTCTTATTGTTCCCTTGCCACTGAGAGTACACCTTTGCTGGTTCTGTGGAGAACAGCTGGTTTATTCTCCTGCCTTCTATCTCTCTGGTGTACCTCCTCAAGCGGCTGGCCAAGGCTGTGAGTCTTTGCTTGGCAGTTTCCAAGGCCTCAGGTATGGACAGTTTCCTGTACTTCTTAGGCATCGCACCTTTCTGCAACTCCGTTAGTTGGCTAACCTCCCTCCGTGCTACTTTGATCTTGCCCTCTAGCCTCCTTCTCCATGGAGGGTACTGCCCCTTGTGGCTGTTCAACTTGTAGCCAAGCATCTCACTGATCACTGCTGCCGTATTGTAGATCAGCTTGTTAGTGTCGGTAATCGTGGTCTGTAGGTATCGTCCGTAGTGCTGCATTAACATCATCTAGCAGACCTTCTGAGGGTACTTCACGTAATCTTGGTAACCGGCTACGGGGGATCCAGGTTTCAAGCTTGGCCATGATCCTATCTTTCAGGTCAGTTCCTCTCGCACTCAACGATCCTTCTCCTATCGCACTTGGGGCTTGGTACCCAATCTATATCTATATGTATAGCTGAAAGCTTAGACTTTTCTAAACATTGGGTATCCAAAGGTTTTTATGCTCGTGGGGCTGGCTGACATTAACTGCAGAAGATTTTCTTATATGATCATCTCAGGCAGAGACACAGCTTTGAACCCATTATACAGTACAACAGTTGTGTCTGGCTATAGTCTTTCTCACTTTTTGGGGTGTTTTTTTCCAAGGGGGTTTGTGGTAATATGAACAAAACTGCTTGGACACTTAGACGTTACACCTATAAGAGCTGCTCGCCCATGGGAACTCATGCCATAAAGCTCCTGGTGCACATTTTTTGTGCTGATGTTAATGCCAGAGGAGGTTTAGAACACTTCAGTTACTGAGTCAGAAAATTGGTAAGAATTATGCACCATGGGCCTCAGCAGGCACCAAACCTGCTTTGCAACTTAACGTGGATAGAAAAGTAAACCATATTTGAAATAGTCTGAACTCATTTGAAATGTATATTTTTCATCACAACATATTTATCTCATATTTCATCACATTTCATATTTAATTTGTGAGTAATTGTTTTCAATAAAAGTTTTAAAATCAGCCTTGGATTGATAACAATAACAACTATACTTTTAAAAATGTGTTTGAGAAACATAGATTCATAGCTGTTTCGTAAAATGCCGGACGCCCCCTCTACATGTACGATTATCCTCATTTAAACTCTGAATGGACATTAACAGGCTGAGAGATTAATTACCAACTGAAGCCTCCAGGGTCTAGGTGAGCAAATCCCATTTAGAGAGGCTTCGTAATTGTAGGGTTACCAGGTGTTTAGATGATGATGCAGTAGAAGGGAGGAGGCAGTAGAGTGAGTAATATCATCATCATAAATGATTAAAATATTATAGTGTGTTAAACTGCAATTGAGGGGAAGTGATCTGTGTCTCCGTATGCATACATTGGTGTTCCTTTGTGCATTATTGACAGGTCAAAATGTAAACAAGTGAGAAAGTAGGAGCTGGCTCAGGCAGAATACCAATTGGCCTGAAAAGATATTACAATGCAAAACACCATATCCTGATTTCCTCCTTACAGTGGTTCAGCACACATTGAGGAAATGAGATAAGTCACTGCAGCATGATAGGTAAAACCAAAACCTTCCCATCAGTCTTTAGATATGAATAATTACATTATGCTGACATGGTTATATTATTCACAGTGGATGTAATACACTGAACAGAAGTTGGATTGTGGAAAAAAAGAAATAAAAGTGAAAGCCAAAGATATGCAAAGTAAAGTAATAAAAAGTCTTACAATCAAGTAAAGGCACAAGTAGGTTTGCTTAACATTTTACAGTATTGTTTGCAGTGCAGTGGTGCAGAGCAGACAAATTGGGTCCTAATGATTTTCTTTTCAGTTTGTACATTTAGAGGTTACAAAACCATAACACTGAGCGGTACAGAACTACTCCAGCATTTAACATAACCACTGTATTTATGTTAATCTTCCACAGTTAGTAAATATCTTCCACACACATCATGTTAACATTATGATAATGTCATTATTTCAAAGCAATATGAAGATACATGTTAAATAAAAAACAAACAAACAAAATGAATGAATGACAAAAACATACTGTAACAAAGTGTGATCTGCCATTTCCAATACTATCTCCAAGAACAATAATTAACAGCACATACAAGCAAAAAACGAATTTTTCAAAGAAAAAAAAATACTGACATCATTTTCCAGGATGTTCAACAGAAAGCAGGACATCGGCATCTTTTTCTTTTTCACTAATTTCCATAATTTAAAAGCTCAGGATAACTTTTGTCACTTAGCTAGTTATGTGATGAACTATCTGATTAGATTTGCTGTTTCAAATGTTTTTGTGGTGGTCCCCCAAGTTTGGCAAATATTGTGTCTTCACTCACAGGGGGGATCACTGTGTGTCTGTGAGCATGTGTTCTACTGGTAATTGAACATATGTGAGGCTGACTGGACAGTCAGCAATTTGGGCCAAGCATGCTAGAAACTGGTTTTTTTCCTGGCTAACTGATCGCTTCATCTCTGACTGTGACTCTTGCATTCACCACATCTATTATTTGGGTGAATTTGGTGGACTGTGCTTGATGCCACCATAAAATAACAGCACCAGAAAAATCTGTATTATAGCAGACAGAAATAGACATACACATTTTTACAGTTGTGCCTATAATTTTTTAAAAATACATTTAATTAGATTGTCACAATGTTGTTAGCATTGTTGTTAAATAGCAATCGACTAGCAATAGCTAGTTAATAAGGAAAAATACTTAATTCTTTCTTCAGCCAAAACTGGAAAATGCAGCGACACTGAGTGGCGTGCAAGGCTCTTTTTTTCCCTTCAGAACGACTGTGCATGGCTGCAGCTATTTATATCTCCTGTATCATTAATTCATCACATTGTGCTTAACAATCATCAGCAGCAACATCAGGATAATTAAATATCAGAGAATAAATTAGGAATTCACAAGTGCTGACATAAAAATAGAAAGAACAAAAATCACATAATTACAAATGATGAGGCACAATGTGGGTTCCTTTTTTTTTTTCATAAAACAGTACTACACGTACAGATTTTATGGTATCTCTTGATGTGTTAGCCTTTCTCTAGTATATGGCAGTGTGAATGAGTAGTTCTGCTACTGTATTTAGAAAAAGTAAAAAGGTGGCAGTATTGGGTAAGCCCTGATGAAAAACATGTCACAGTTTCTCTTAAGATATCTGTTCATTCATGAAGTTACTCTGGTGCCTTACTGAGCCCCCTGAGAATAAATTTTACATTAATTATGCTGTACTGCTGATTTAGGATTCACAACCTCTCCTGTCCTGCAGTTATTTTTGTCCCGGTGCTCTTTTGGTGTGTTCCGTTTTGAATAATGCTTGAACTCTTTTCACCTTTCCTGCTCTCCTTTTATATTAAAAATAGCATCTTGAGAGTGAGTTGGCTGCTGTTGTTACTACTAAATAAAGAGAATACTTCTCTAAAAACTTTTTTCTCTATAAATCTGTGGCATAATGTAAATTGAGCCATAACGGTTAATAAAACTACAATAACTTCATCGTAGGTACATGAAAAAATGGATATAGGTGAGGCAATGTTTAATTTCCTCAACAAAAAAAAGGTTGGATGATTCCATATAATATGCATTTTACAAATGCTGTTGAATGGCTCTTTCAACAGTGGAAATTAAATATCTACTCCCCCCCAAATATAACACTGTTATTTTTATTTTGTGATCATTTTTAACCATTCTTTAGAATGAACCACCATTCAAAATGAAAAGCAGCAGAAAGTTGCATTTCTAATGAAGATCCTCTACTGATGCGTTAGATTTCTCATGAATCAAAGTCTGGATTTTAACAACGAGAACTGAAAGTGTGTGAAATTAAAATGTCCAGAGATGAAAATAACCATGATTCCACACACATGATGATGAGCTGTAATAAGCCATAGATCTGTGTGTCCGGCCTGCCTCTGGTTGTCCAATGACTGAGACAGTTTAATTGAGGTTGTATTAGGGACCTCTAGGAAAGAATTTAACTTGTCAGGCTAATCATCATAATGCTTGGCCTTGGGTCAAGGCCCATTTTCATCCATGCCATCAGAAAGGCTGGGTCGGTTTAGTCAGCTGAGGACTCCTCTGCAGTCAGGCATCAGGCAGGAGAGAGACATGCGAATGGCTTTGTTGATTAACTTTAAATAACATCATCTACTGCCTTGCCATATTCTCCAAAATCTGGTCTTTTTTTACAACGCGGGAAGAATAATTAAAGGGTCATTCAAAGTGCTGCAAACTTTTAATGCAGTCCACATCTCTATATGGAAATATGCTGAAAGAAATACATTGTTGATCTGCAAAGAGCAACTGTCGTCTTTTCTTTTTTTGGCTCTGTTAGAAATGGCCAAGCAAATCATGCTTCTCTTTTGAAGTCTGTTTATGTCTCAGGGGTGTGAATAACTTAGTTGTGCTTCTTTGCCTAAAACATGCATATTTGAGGCAACAGAAAGCAATGAATCAGCTTGCTTTCATCTAAATCTGTCTTTTACACTAACAGGCACTCAAAAATAATCTTTCTAGTATATCAAATAATATATGTAGGTGTGAACTGTACCATATGTTGGCATGTTTTGTTGGCTATGTAAATGCATATGATTATAGTTAATAGTACAACATTTTCTTACACACAGCAACCCATTAAAAACCGTCCTTTTTACACATCCCACTTACTTGTGTCATCAACATGCCTCCTTGAATGAAAATGAACCCAGAAGACTTTCCCTGTCTGTCACACTTTATGCATAAGTCTTGACCCTGATTAGCACATGTAGGATAAATAAGGGTCCTGAGTATGCTTATGATGTGAGAATGACAGCGGGATTCAGTCAGCAAATCCTGTTGACACTGCAGTAGTTAGGATTGGGATTTATCACCCACTGACACATTTTGATGGAACCAGAAAAGCATGAAATTGAAAATAAACCATTGGGTATATTGATCTGTTTTCATCCTACGGTGGCATCCAGTATATTGGTTCTGTTTCTGCTTAAAAAAAAGAGGCACTTTTCACTGTGACAGTATTCAGAAAATTTACATATAAATGCAAGAAATGACACAGCAACGGGCTTGGCATAAACACAAATTGACACTCAAGCCCAATTTTACAAAATACTTTTGCTTTCCAGAGATATTAACACAGAATGTGAGTTGTTCGCTTCATATCACCCATTAATTGTTCCACTAGCTGATGATCACTATACTCTAATGAAGACCCTTAGGACTAGCTGTAACCTAACAAGCACTGACGACATTACTCAGGCTATCTGATCACTGTTGTTTGTCCCTTTGTCTGTCTATCACCAACTAAGTCAAATGTCATGAAACATAGAGCAGCTGTGAAGTAAGAACTCGAAGACTTTGTCCTAGATCACTCAGATCAAACTGCAAATGTGTGCTTTTTAGTAGTATTTAATCGAATACTTGTACTCAAGCCTAGATCACCAAGATTTCATCAGAAACAAACCAGTGAGTTAAGTGTGTGATCAGAAAACTTTAGTGCACTTTAATTTATTGCTGAATCAAATGATTGCTAATGCTCGAGGGAGAAAATCTTTAAATAATAAGAGAACGATGAAGATACTATTGTCAACCAACCAACTAAGCCAAGGGCATCTTTCTTCCATCTAGATGGCTGTCCCCGATCCCTGCAATTATGTGTGCATCACACCATATCACAGAGATCTTAGACTGGGGGCAAATTAAACAGCTATTTTATTGCTGTTATAGTCTTTTATATCACTGGGCTGGGTAAGTCCATTAGCTTTTTTGAGCACAAGGTGAACTGAGTGATGGTGTATGAGATCATAGCAGATAAACAGCAGTTTAGCTGTGGAGAAGCTAAAGTTCAAGAAGTAGTGCAGTCTGGTTTATGGACAGAGGTAAATGTGTAAATGTCCCTGACGCTGCTGAAAAATCGATGACCAGGACATTCAACATCATATTAGCCCAAAAATTGCGATATATCACTTATTCCTTTATCAGTTATTAGGCAGCAGTTGTCTCCCTTTCATAAATGTTTTACCCAGCTTATTTGGCAGTCTTCAATATCCATACTGCAAACTATCATTAAAAAAGGTTACTATAGGTAATAGATGGAATACGTCAAAGAATAGCACATGGATAATAAAACTTTGATCAAGATATGCAAATTGTGCACTTGGTTTAGGTGAAGGTCAGCTACAGACCTCTCTTGCAGAGTCACTTTTGCCTCAGTGGCTTTTTTGCTAATGAGATGCAAGATGCAAAATAGTTGGTCTACCAAGGACAGGAACAGGACATGCTAGCAGAGGTGGAAATATTAGAAAATGGTTCTTTTATATAGCAAAATATATGTAATTCGTGCAGTTCTTTTTTTTATGAAAAGAAAGAACTGCACGAGTCCTGGTCCAGCAGTATAATTTGCCATCTAAAACTTGCCCAGAGATGCAATATACCTGATCTGTGCAAGCCTCAACCAGCACTCAGGTCGGAAGGCACTTTCTCAGAATGGGGCAAAATGTCCTTTCTTTCGTAAAAATGTCAATGGAATGGATATCTGTATTCAAAACGTTTCATGACCAATGGTCTGTTCAATTGTAAAAGGTCACATGGACTCTAATGAGGTGCCTGCTGGGGAAATAACAAGCCCCTCATGCCTCGATAGACACCTCCCCGTGTCAGAACAGGTCAGCTGTAGCCAGATGAAAATGCTTCACTTCAAAGAGGATGCAAAATTGTCAAGATCGAGATTTTTTTAATGTACCAAATTAGTTCAAGTTCACATACCTCAAATGTTTGATATCTAATCACCCACCAAAAAAACTGAAAAATAACATTCTTTACTGCATGCCAACATTAATTGATATTGGACATATGGGAGTATTGCTAGTGGTCTTTCCCACCTAGCGGATAATAAGCGCCACAAGTCTAATTATTTTCCATTTCAAAAGTCAGAGGTGGAGCAGACCATCCCCATTATGTCAAATGATGTGAGTTAAGCTTTTACTGATTTGATTAACAGTGTCTGTTAGTAACATTAACCCTCTGTCCTTCAGCAGTTACTCCTAAGAGAGTTGTAAACCTTTGTCCTTGCAGTTTGCATCCAATTTTAATCAGGCCTCTGTACAGCAGCAGGGACTCTTATGTCTGCATTCTGTTTCCATTTTTTAAATTTGTTCAGATAACAGTTAAGACAATATTGAAATAAAACATTTTCAAATAAAATAAAATAAAATACTGTATGTAGGAAATCAAATTTCTCAATTATACAGTTTCTAGATTTTGAATGGGAAATTGTTGCATGTCTCCAAAGCAACAGAGATTAAAGGTCCTTTTCTTCCACCCATGGGTACTTAACTCAGTGTAGGAGAGCCACAATCCTTCTGACATTTGAGAGGAGATTCATACAATAGCACACAATGGCTGCTGTCATTTGCAGGAACTGACAAAGCGCACATGGGGTGATGTGAGTATTTTGTTACTGTGCATGATACCAAAACTGGCAGGGGCATGTTGAAATCTAGCATTGTTGCCAGTGTACTTGCATGTGCGTATGCTTGGCTACGTACACACATACACTGCAGTGTCAGACATGCAGAAAGGGAAAACATCGACTAAGGTGAGAGGACAGTGGTGGGTGGAAGAGAGGAGGGCTGGAGCAGTTGTCTTTGTGTGAAGGTTTATGTGATGAATGTGGCAGCCGCTGTGCTATTTGATGTCCCTCCGTCATGGTTGACATATTGTGGTCAAGTAAAGCTTTCGGTGTTGTTGACACCGCACAGCATCACACAGTGGATTTGATGTTTGCTGACAGTTTGTCACACTGCTGGTACAGTAAACCTTGGGTGGTGAGTGAGGGGAAAGAAGAAAGTTTGTGAAAGAGTCAAAATAGAGACTTGCATTTGGTTGCATTATGCGTGCTGCTATCTGTATGGTCTTTGAAGTGTCATTTAGGTATCAGACATATGAAGATCAAAGCTGAATGAAATCTAAAGCACAGACTGATTTGCTTTTACGTTTTACAAAACCTGCAAGAGACCCCCAAACATTTAAAATTAGTAAAATTTATATTGCATTGCTGTTTTCCTCCAGTATACATTTCCACTAAAACTTCTTTGACAGATTTTATGACTCGTGCAGTACCTGACCAGTGCACTCACTGCACTGGTAAAAAATCTATCCTGCCATGTCATATCCTGTCATTTCCCATCGTATCCATAAGAAAAAAAAATAGTCTATTATTGAGTCAACCATGCTTATCGCTAAGGAAGCATACAGCAAAGCCACTTCAAACTCGTTCTGAAGAACAATATAAGAAAAAAAAGAAAGAAAAGGTTGTGTGTGGTTCCAGCACTATAGAGAGCACTCACAGCTTCAGGTGCATTGATTGCTGATAACCAATAGGCTTAGAGTGTGACCGATAGTGACAGCCTGTCAGCATTCAGCACCACCACTGATGGATAATACCAGCCTGGTGCACTGTCTCTGCACCTTGTCTTCATTACATGGGAATATAAAAAATACAAAATATAGGATATAATACAGACATCACAGGTCACCAGATTATCAATAATACTTATGCTGCTGATAGAAGATTGTAGGATTGCAGATTTGCCTTATCACATGTAGCAATGCTTTATGTGAGTGTGATGGATGTAACACTTATTAATGAAGGCATGCCCTAACTAAAATCCAACTTAATTGTTGTCTTACTTCTGTTGCCTAAATTTCACATGTAAGTTTGTGAAATTTGTGTTTATTCAATGTAGATGGAGTAAAACATATGAATGCTAGCTGTGGTTACCTAAAACACACTTTGTTAAACTTGGCTGGTCAAGGTTACGACTAAGACTTTGCATTTTGTCTTTCATCTCTCATCCACTGAGAAAAATAAGTGTAAATGATCACTTCTTCTCAACAGAAGGAATTATTCCATTGAAAGCCTGTGAAAAGAAATATGACCAAACAAGACTTCCTTTCATAAATGTTGAGTATAACTTTGACACATCATCATTGTCTTTAATGAGGAGCGGAATCAAACCGACAAGTGAATTTATATTTGATATGAAGTTAATAGTAAGCTAATATTCCTTAATTGATGTCATGTGATTCGCAGGAAACTTTGTAACATTTTCCTCATGAATTTCAAATGCTGTGATGGATGCTGTGACGATAATCTAATGATGATCCAATATATATGTAAATTCTTCAGACGCAATAAAGATGATGCTTTGAGATACATTATTAATATGTTCCAATACCAACCAAAGGAAAAGTCAGATTCAGATTATCACAGTTAACTTCAAGAACTTTAACTCCTTAAGACTCATCAAAGTAAAATCCCCCTTTGAAGTAGATCAAGAAAAATGTAAATGGGATTTGGACTTGTACTCAAGTACAAAGGAAAGTTCTCATACCTCTATAAAAAAGTGTTATCATGTCAGGCAATCTATTGCTGCTGTCTTTTGTTAAACAATTTATCGAATGTTCATTTGCATGCAGAAGCATTAAATCAGTACACATGCACCCACTTACATTTTATTTACAAGATAAAAACATCAGCTTTCCAACATATGTGAAAAAGCAGATCAAAATGCATAGTCCTTCGGAGGGCTTTGTTGTGGAGACGTGCATTTGAACTGCTTTTCATTGCAAACAGACTTGAGAAAAGTTTGGCAATTTTCCAGGAGACACAAAATAGAGAGTTTTCTCTTCAAGTTGTGCATCAATGTTATGTCTTTCTTCATCTATTAGAGTTAAGGGAAATGCAATGCTGTGCAAAAGTGTTTTTTGTTTAAAGCTATGTCCTGTTACTGTGGACTGTTGCAGTGGACTTTTTTTTTTTTTTTAAAGTTTGAAATCCATTTCATTCTTGTATGATGCTGTGAAAAAAAAGAGTCATAAACGCTTTCTCAGCTATACCAAGTACCAGTCAATAACAACCAAAGATGATGTAAATTGTGTATTTTATTTGTAAAATTGCTGTTACACACATATATTCTATGCTTAAACCATTTAGTATATCAGTATTAATTCCAGGCATCCTGGTAATTGAATGCATTCTCTGACTCATACCAGCTCAGTAACAGTTGGGAGTGGAAATGGACATTTAAGCCAGTAAAAATCATGGATAGCTCTTCCCACATAACAAATGCTCACACTGTTATACTTGACCGTTTTAAGGTGCCAAACTTGTATGCGAGATATAAAAATTATAATCTTGAATTCTATTCTCCTGTATATCCAAGAATTTCATTTAAGGATTTCAAGTCTGGCCCACACGGCTTGGCTCTCACTTCCAAATTTCTCTCATTCAGTGAACATTCAGCAACAGATACTGAGGATAAAAAGAAGTACAAGCTTTTTTTCCTTTGTTTTGCTTCTGTACGTTTCCCAGAAAAGCTCAGATGTAGTCACGCTGACCTGTTTTTAACAAGAAATTGAATTACCACCAGGGCTGATGGAACAGTCATGCCATGTGCTAATGTGCTGAATTTCTTTACTACACTCATGTTTCTTTAAAAGCCACAGCAGATCTAAGCATGTAGTGCTCAACAGCCCAACCCAGCTCCAAGTTCATTGTCTTGTGGAACAGATCAGAAATTTGTGACATCCACAATTGATTTCCTTTATGAATAGTGTGCGGCTAATTCAGAGAATGCTTTGACATTTAAAATAACAAAATGTCAGTTTGAAAGTTCTGGAAGGGGCATGAATGCGATCGATGTGCCTGACAAGGGAGAGAGTTTTTAGAGTGAGTAGTTTGCTCTGCCACAGAACTAATCTTGACAGATTGCCAAGTCTGGATCACTTGCCTTACCACCACAAGGTTTTACTTTTGATTTACTTAAATCTGTTTCATCAAATCTTAAACCCTTTATTTCTTCTCTGGTCACCCAGCCTGATATCACATGGGATTATAGTGAATTTTGAAGGAGCAGGTGTAGTGCTAAAAAAGGACAGCAATGTTGATGCATTGAGGTGACCCCTTATCTCTTCTTTGCCTCCTATTCCAATCAAACACAACAGGCTCTCCAAAACAAACATCCATCTATCCTCCGGGACAGCCAGCCCTTCTGGGTCACAGCTCGGGTGAAAACGACCTTGACACTCACGGGATCTGCAGCAGCAACATGAACTGTACAGAGCAACAGCAAAGCTGTAATTGACTGTTTGAGTAATGTAATGAACCGTGTACACAGTGGACAAGGTATGACTGAATCAATAATATATTTTATTGGGTGGTACAACAGCTACTTCCCCATCCATAAAGCTCATTTGGCAGAAACACTGGTCTACATGGTTTTTTTTTTTTTTTGGTCCAGTTTAATATCACACCTGTGATGTGATGGTGTGTGCTTTACTGGGTACATTCTGTGCCCTGTTCTTCTGTTTTCTCTTAGCACGCTCACAGTCCTGACAAATAATAGATGTTGATTTAGCACCCTTGCCTAATCCTTTGCTCCATATCAAGTTCAACACGGAGCACATAGACAATGTGTGTATGAGAAGATACTGGTATATATGGCAGCCTGTCATTGTCATCTCCCACTAGGGGGGCTCTGATAAATTGAACATGCTCACATAATAAATTAGCAGAGGGACGGCTCACAAAGCACTTAATAATCACAGCTAATTGCTCCATTCATTATTGTCTGATTGGAGAGCCACGCAAGGGCCTTCCACAGAAACATTTGCAATGTATAGTAGGAAGAATATATGCAGAAAATAAAAAAACAACTCACAAACTCTGATGTAAAGACATATAATGCCATGCCTGGCTCAAACTGCTATATAGATCAGTGTGTTTGTTCATGATCTAGTAATCAAAAGACTGAGATGGCTACCACAAGATATTTTTTGTTGAATATGCCTGTCTGTTATGAGCAAGTTATATAACAGAGGATGAAAAGACTTGCCACCTCTTACAGACAGACACCCTGGGAAGATGGAAACAATAGAATGAATTTTAGATTACCAGTGTTGTTTCTAAGACTGTCACCAACAGAATAAACCAAATACGTGTACAAACCCTTGATCTACAAAAATCTATAATCCAGTATCTGAAACATAAGACAGCGTTCATCTGAAGTCCTTTTGTCTTTGCAGTTCTGTTGTTTATTTCTTTGTGAGCTGTCAGTGGGGAATAAAAACAAATGTCAGCCTCTTTGTGAATTTTAGAAACTACTTTAGTTAAAATACAATATCAAAAAGAAGTCACAAAGTAAGATTAATAATCATCTTTATAGATGCTAGAGGTTGGTTTAGTTTCCTACACAAATCAATGATGGTGCATCATAGAACAGAAAAATCTAAAGATCAATTAATATAAGAGACAGAACAAATATATAACTCTAAAATGTCATAAAAGGCAGATGATCACTTGTGTAAATGACAAACTGAGCCATCAAGACATTCCAAACACAAAGGTGAGAGAAGGATAACTAACTTAAAGCAGCATAGGACACACAATCTTTTACAAAAGTGAAACAATCTTTATTTGGATTATAATTTTGAAGCAGAACATGGCTATCAAAGTACCAATTAAAAGGCAAATTTATATTTTCCTTTTTTTTAAAATTGTATTTCTGTCTTTAACTAGTAAAATATATTAATATCCACAAATATGAGGGTCATGTAATGAAATTGCTTGGTTTCTGTGCCTCAATACATTAAGCATAATAATACTGTAATGGAATTATTAGTTATGTAAATTATATTGACACGTATACATCTAGAGACAATAGCCTTAAAGAGCTGCACAGGTGAACTAGGAGGTGGTGTTGGTGAAGTCAGAAGACTCTGATGTGCTTCCTGTTTTAAAGGCGATTTCTGTTGTTTAAGTCCTGATTTTTACTTTTGTTTTTATTTGCTAATTAAGTTTAAGGATAGAAAAGTACTTGGTTAAATTTAGGGAAAATGTTGCGGAACATACACCCATAATTGCATTCAGAATTGTCCATAAGGGACAAAACTGAAAGATGAAGAAAATGTAAAAATGCATACCAGAAGTTTATAATATGTTGCGCTATTTATAATATCTTTATAATAAAATATGTATCAAGCTGTGAGTTCACATTAACAATTACACTTTGCATTCAAATAACTACAACAGAAAACATAAAAAGGACCTACCCTCTGGAGCTGTATTAACATTTTGCATCATCACAACAGGTTCTATTCATTATTCATCAACACTGCCATTTCTGCTGCTTTCATAACTTACATAGAAGATCAAAGCTTCAAAGAAATATACGCACAGAGAGTTTAGAGTTTTGTAACACAATATTTACAGCTGTTTAATATTAAGGTAAGTCTATGTTTGGTATTAACATAAAAAAGGTTGGAACAAGCAAAATATTTTCCTTTGTAGTTCTGGTCAGAGCCAAAATTGACAGCAAAACATGATCCAAAAAAGGCTCATTCAATATATGCACATTTAATAAATGTATTATTAGAAATTTATGTCCCAAGCATTCACTCACAATAACCAGGAATAGACTGTGCAGTGCTAAATCCTTATTCACAGGCTCACAAATGCACATCTGTAACTTGAAAATTTCTCCTGACAAGAATCCATTTTGTTGCTCATTAAATGAATGCATTCTCAGTCATCTTTCAACTATAAACAAACTCTTCCCCAGAGCAATTCTTAACATCCAGAGTAAAAAAAACAGAACAAAAAGGAAAAAAAAGAGCTCTTACTTTTTGTCTTTTGTAATGCAACTGCATTAAACTCCATTTCAGAATTAACTTTTGAAACCTACAGCAAGAAACTTTCATAAGAGGGTCTCTTTGCATATTTTAGGTGACTGACAGACATCATCCTGAAGCAAACAGATGAAACCCTGAAGAGATGTGAGAATTCAATGATCTTTGTTAGGCTTTGGTGCCCTGCTGTGGCTTCTGTTTTTGATTAAAAAAAAAAAACTAAAAAAAAACATTTCTTTAAATCCTTTGTTCATGTGGGAGGGACAAAGAGAAATTCTTACCCTTTAAGGTGGTGACCTGCAGTTTGGAGCTTTGACATGTTTCTCCATGTACATCAGAAAGTCTCAGGATTAATTTCAATTCCATTGAAAATTAATAATATTTTAGTAGTAAAGCTATACATTAATATAAAATACTGGTACACTGAAATCCAAATCCTTGTTTTGTATCTAAACAAACAGCATACAGCACTCACTTATACTCTTAAATAGAAATATGTTGACCCCACACCTGTTTTGTATAGTGCTGGTACATTTTTTTTCTTTCTCGTCAATTTATTTATTTTTTCTCAGATTATCCAGATGATGGTTCATAGTCAAAAGGCATTTGTCTTACCCAACACAAAATATTAAAAAGAGTGCTTCCCAGTGAGAGCTGACAATTCAACCACTAATTTATTGGGCCATCTGCTGCAGCCGAAAGAGAGCAACATGTGATTAGATTGCTCTACTGATGCTTGACACTTGTTGCATTCAAGTTATATATTTCATTTCCATAAAAAGTCTTTAGTGGACAAAAAGATGGTAATACCAAATATATTTTACACATTTTAAATTGCTAATTCTTATATTTGCAACTTACAATTTTCTAATACCCTTTTCAAGTATTAAACAATACTTGGCTGGGGAAACAATTTCAAAAACATCCATAAAGAATTTAATACAAAATAAAACCTTACAATCTTGAGTTGGATGGTATAGACCTGGAATAGACTCCAGTTGCCAGTGACCCTGAATTGAATATGCTGTTAAGGAAGTGGAGACAGGGGTGGACTATGTCCTTGCTCATTGTCAATGCATATATTTGCACAACATCTACCCAAGGGATGTGATTAGGCAGATAAAAAAGTAATGTTTAAAAAAAAAGCCAGGAAAAAAGAAAGGAAATGTCTTTTGAAAAGAAAGGACTTTTGGAAACAAACTCTATGAGTAGACACCTCTTGATTTATTCAATTATATGCAGAATAAACATCCCACATTTGATCACCATATTTATTCTTTACCTGTCTGGCTGACAGATTATCTTTCAATAGGCTTATGAGGTTCATAATGCATCTTAAAGTTCAGAGCCGGATTATGCTGAGTTGACAGATATACCCTTGAGAAGATAAGTGTCTATGTCCATTCAAACAAATGATATGCCTCTCAGCTTTTCCATTTAGCTACTTTAGAAGACTGGTCACTTACAAAGGAGAAATCCACATGGGTGGAATAGTTAGATTAGATTGATAAAATGAAGGCAAAATGAACCTCTGCATATTTTACTTTCCAGAAAATAATCAACAGATTAGCAATCTTTGTTAAAGAGAAAGCTAATGTGGTATAATCTGAGAAAATCAAATCAAATCTGGCTAACCGGCTATGGCCAAGAACAGTATTCCATTAATTGTTAATGCAGTGTTGATTGAAGACTTCTACAGCTTCATATGGTCCATTAACATTCCATATCTTTTAAAATTACATTAAGAAAGCCATGTAATTACAAAAAAAGTCTACCAATCTATGTTAAGTTATAGCTTGCAGTAAGTGTTGTTTGAATGAATGTTAACCATACATTGGATTGATCCTGTTGCAAACATCCCCTAAAATCTCTATCTACCAACCAATAATGTAATAATATAAGCTAAAACTTCTCTATCCATATCTTCAGCAGTCAATGTGTCTTTTCAGATAATGGTGATGTAATAAGTTCAAATTGTAGAAGTGTTTTTTATCAATGTACGAAGATTTCTCAAAGTCAAACCTGACGTCTTTTTGAACTTTGAGAACTGCTAACAGTGGAGAATGGATTCCCTTTATTATTTATTGTATAAGTAAAGAGTAATGGAGGCAAGCAGTATAGATCTGGAAAAAATGCTTCCTGACAGGAAGTCTATTCTGTCTACACAACAAGCATGTAGCTTAAGGCTCTATTTTTGA
This sequence comes from Haplochromis burtoni, assembly GCF_018398535.1. Classification (NCBI taxonomy): domain Eukaryota; kingdom Metazoa; phylum Chordata; class Actinopteri; order Cichliformes; family Cichlidae; genus Haplochromis; species Haplochromis burtoni. The sequence goes on along the minus strand of NW_024583133.1, from coordinate 5,866 downwards.
GACAATACACATGCTCTCTCCCTCTTCGGTGAATCCCCATGTCATCAGAAATCCTTTCCTTTCCTCTTTCATCTGCATCGTTTCAAAACACCCAATTAGCTAAAACCATATTTCAAAAGCTTGCCTGTCATTGATATAGAAAATATGCTCTAATACACCTAAACAGATTTACACTCCTGACAGATTCCAATTCTCTGATGACTGACACAATATAAACATCTACACATACACAAACACACATCTTGTCTTTGACAATTTGCATAAAAATTGCCTTGATGAAGATGAGTAACTGTAATTAGAACATATTATTAGCAATTTGTTTTTAACAAAATCAGATCAAGATGTGCTTGTCTTAATTTTTTAAGAAGCATATTCTTAAGGAAATCTGCACATAAGTATGTGCAGAGACTGAGAGCCTTGACCTAATAAAAAAACAAATGCATTTTTTTTAAATTCTTTGAAGAATTCATTGTACTTGTGAGCTTGATTGACTTAGGTCATTGCCCATTTGACAATTCCTCAAGCAGCTTTAGTTCAGACACATAGAAATTTTGAATTCAATTAAATAAAATTCAGTTGTATTTATATAGCACCAAATCACAGCAACAGTCACCTCAAGATGCTTTATATTGTAACGTAAAGACCCAATAATATTACAGAGAGAACCCCAACAATCGAGCAGTCTCTTAAGAGCAAGCACTTGGCAACAGTGGGAAGGAAAATCTCCCTTTTGACAGGAAGAGACACCCCACACAATTTTCTCTGGGGGTGGGGCATTGATCTGTTGTGGCAGATTGTTGGGGTGAGGGGAGGAAGAAAGGACAAATGACACACTGTGGAAGAGAGCCAGATATAAGTAATAAATCATGATTAAATTCAGAGTGATTTATAAACACATAGCAAGTGAAACGAGATGGGAGAAGAAGAAACAGTCAGTGCATTGTGTGAAGCCTCCTGCACACTAAGCTTATTGCAGTGTAACTGAGGGAGGATTCAGGGTCACCTTATCCAGCCGTAACTATGAGCTCTATCAAAAGGAAAGTTTTAAGCCGGATCTTAAAAGTAGAGAGGGCTTCTGTCTTCTGATGATTTCACAGAAGAGTGGCCTGAAAGCTTTTTTTGTGTTATTTAAGTTGCAGTTGTGAAGCCGAACCAGTGTGCAATGGAGATCAAAATCATGGCTGGATGAAGTCTGAAAATAAGTGTGGTTTCTCCAATGTGGGCATTCATGCAATGAATGCAGTAATGACTACTGAGTATTCACATGTATGTCTAAAATTTGACCTAAACTATGTAATTACTTGCTGTAGATTAACCTTGATGGAGCATTCACTAAATAAATGATTTCCAGATTTTGTTTGATAGATTTGACCCTCTTAGGGTTTTGTGAGCATCCAGTCTAGGAGTAGTCCAATTATGGCAGCTGCTACATTGCGTATATTTTTAAGAATGACACGTTTATTTTGATCCCTCCACTCCCCACCACACACACTTTTCCCATATGCAGGTTACCTCAGGTTAATGAAGACAGACTCAAAGACGAGGTCATTACTCTTTGTCTCTAGATGACAAATGAAGTTGTCATTCTCTTCAACTGTGAGTGGCCATTTTGGGCTGCGTGACACTCTTATTTATTTTGCCACCTGTGGTCCAAGCTGTCTACAATGGACTATAATAGTTCCCTCAACACCTGACCAGAACAGTCTCCAGCAGGGAGTGCTGTTTATCCTCCCAATGTCAAATGAAACATTTTGCAAGACGTTTGGAGTGTAGTCCTGAATAATCCTTTGCCTGTCAGTCTGGCTCTCTGCCCATCTAAATACAATATCTATCAGTCTCCCTGTCAGTGTGTTTTCTTTAATCAGTTTTACAAGTGTCTATTTCATTGTTCTCTTTAATCTGATCATTTTTCTGATTTATGTTGCATAGCTCATGTGGCCTTTAAGAATGGCTCAGTTAGTATTCAGTAACACCGGTGTAGTGTTTTGTTTTGTTTTGTTGTTTTGCATGCATATCGATTTGACATTTTATGAATTAAGGTTGGGTGGTCTGATAGATAAGGCTTCCAACAACTGATATTCTTTCTTTGAAATCAATGTTTCATCAAATGCTATGTCTGTGTTAAAGGATTACCACAGCCAGTCATCTTGTTACTCCAAAATGTAGCTTCCTGATGATGCTAAGCTGTCCTTCTCCTTTAACAAAGGCTTATTTTCTTTTTCATTGGTGGTGGGAGGAATCTGATGAGTCTTTGAAGTTGGGGGTGTCACAAACACACAACCAAGCTGTTAATGAACAGCCTCTGTGAGAAGCACAATGCCTTTGTTCACTTGGTTGGTTGTTTGGTTGGGTGGGTGGGTTGGTGAAATGTCTGCAGGGATATGAAAGATGTGAGAGGTTTTGAAGTCGAGTCATTTATTCTAGGCTGTCTTTTGCCTCCTCTTCTATCTCTGTAAGTCCCTCCCTTTCCCAGTACACTTTTTTCTTAGGAGCTGAGCTTGTTTCACTGCTCCCAAGACACTCGGGCAGCTGCATTTATTTAGCTGTTGTTTAGCCGGTGTTGTGTGGCAGTCTGCTCTGTGTGAGCTTTTGTGGCTTCTGTTGTGTTTGATTGTGTGGTGTTCCCATATGCAAGCATTTTGAAAAGTTGTGTGTGAGTGTGTGTGTGTGTGTGTGTGTGTTTCTCTGCACTTCAACTTCAAAGTCTGGCTTTAAGAAAGCTTCTCTGTGCCTTCTTATGCAACTCTTGTCCCTTTAATGAGGTTTCATCCTTCCCAAGACTTTGTGGATAACAAGACACGGTTTGTGTGAAGAAGAGCTATCTATAACACTCTCGTTTGTAGTGTTGGTTTTATGGATCATAGAAATTTATAGTCAAGTAAAATATAAATTACCTCAGTTACTTCCTATATTACAAGCCTACATCCTGCAATACAAATCAAGAAATTGAGTGTTCCTAAACTTTTCATGGAAGTGCATCTCATTCCTTTTATCCTAAAAAATGAGACTGAAAACATCACGTTTGAAGTTAAAGGTATGTATTACACCAAGCTATCTAGATTACAAGTTGTTCGGGACTTTTGATGTCATGTCATCATGAAACTTAGTTCTAAGGGATTAATGATTTATTCAAGTTACCTCTTCCGCTGATTAAGCTGTTGTTTTTCAGACCACTATCTGTTCAGTGTCACAGACGCAATCCTGTTTAGGAAGGACTCGGAAAACAATATAGCTGCTCCCCATCAAAAGGAGCCAGTTGAGGTAGTTTGGGCTTGTCCCACTAGGAAGAGACCCCAGTGAAGATGGGGTCCAGGACATGCTGGAGAAATATTTAATTTGGCTGGCCTGTGAACACCTCAATGTCTTCCTGAATGTGAATGGATGGATGCTTTATGAAATGGATGAACTGCAGATGATGCAAAATGAAGTGGATAACACTTAAATTCTGTGCAAGTAATATTTTTTAATACAGAAAAAAATCAAAATCTTAGAACATTGTAGTCGACTGCAGATTTTTGATTTGATTTCTACAGGAAGGTTATTCAGTTCACCTCCACTCTCACAGACTTGATGTTTGTATGCTGAGATGTGGGAACATTGGTAGAGGAATCCATAAGTGGTATTTCCTGTTAAAGTGATGCTTTTACAGGAACACCATGCAATAGAATGTGTAAGTAAATTACTTAAGTGAGCATCCATTAGATTCCTATCAGGAGCCTAATTCCATTAGTTATAGTATGCATTGATCAGATTCTCGCAAGTGTGTCACATTTCCACTGAGTCAGCAAAGATGCGTGTGTGTGTGTGTGTGTGTGTGTGTGTGTGGATCTGAGTTTTGTTAGTGCAGCTTAGATAAACTAATTAACAGCAATTTATTAATACCCACTTTAATCCCAAGCCTCATTAAAGCAATCTAAGATTGCACTTTTAAACAGAAAAACTGCAAATGTTTCCTCAGAATTAACTATAATTAATCACTTGAGTCTCTCTAAAACTTTACCTTTTGTGTCCAGCTGTCACAGCAGAATTCTGACTAATTTTGTCAAAATATTTTGTAATTGTGTATATGGACCGTGACAATCTTTAGCACATTATAAAGCAGTCTGCACAGTACACAGATGCCTTAAATTGAGTCGTAGCATCTGGTCTTGAGGATATGATTGAGTATGAGATGGACACCCTCGATCAGTGGTGTAAAATCCTCTTAGATGATCCCATTTCACACATATATGTATAATGTTGTCAGAATATTTATAGGCCTACCAATGTGCTTGAGAGAGATGTTTACATGTGTGTGCTGGTTGAGTGTTTTTCTTTTTCTTTTTTTTTTTTTCAAAGCAACTATAATAGACAAATAAACCCAGTTTATTAATTCCCAATTTTTTCTTAAGGCTCATAACAGCAGTCTAAGAACACTTCTCAGCCATCTGTCTTTCTGCACATAGTAAATCTTGTTTTCCTTTACTTCTGAAGATCTGCTCAAATGCATATAAGCATTTATAAGGGTGCATTTATTCACTATTTTATTCTTTGGTTTCATTTACACGTGTATTTCACAAGCAAGTAGGGGGTAACACACATTGCCTGCAAACCGTCTGCCAGAGTTTGTTGGTACTCTCAAGCTTCTCTTGAGAGACTACACACTTGAACTCTTCCCTGCTACAGTTTCTTTCTTTCTTTCTTTCTTTCTTTTGCTTACTCTTTTCCAGGGAAGTAATGAAATGAAAGTTTTCTCCAACATTAATTCTGATATAGGTGGTGGTGTAACAATTTGGAGGCCCCACAAACATTAGTTTCTTAATTTCGAGCAACTTTGAGAAACACTGTAACAATTTGTGTGTGAAAGCACAGCCGAAGCCAAAAGTTTAAGTCTACGCTTGTGTTTGTTATTTTTTCATGTTTAAAATGTTTGAGGTGATGGATTGGCACATCGAGGTGATAGAAATAGAAGAAAAAATTGCTTGAACTGTCTACAAAAGGGCTGCAATAAATTTGTGTGCATGATAAGAAAAAAAACAAACGCAATAAAAATACAATACGATAAAAATGGGCTTGTAGTTGCTAGATAATTGAATTGCATAAATGGTAAATTTCTGTGGCTGGAAAAGGAAAATGAAGGACTTTTTATGCTTTTAAAACTTGATGGCACTTGAGGTTCGGCAAGACAACCAGCCAAACTTTCCTTTTCACTGGCAGTCAGCGAGGCGGAGGAGGCAGTCGTGGCTCTCCTGTGTTGTCTACTAGAAGGTTAGCTGGAGGAGCATGCGCTGCTGCTGTCTTCACTAGAGCAACAATCAATCCAGGAGAGGGTAAGAAACAGTAGCCTTGAACACCACGTTGAAAGTTGGTTAACGAAGCACTATCCTGAAGTGGAAACTGTGGAGGCAGTCATATGTGCTATAAGCCCTGGATTGATACTGATCTTTAATATACCACCAAGTGATTAACGCTGTGCAGAGACCAAGCGTGATGTTGCTTTATTTTCTCATCAGAGTACTTGATATGCATTAGAAAGTCATGTTTGCATTTAAGCATGTCAAGTTATTTTGACAAACCCACCACTACAGCTGGGTTAATAAAAAAATTCCATTAAAAAAATCAAATCCAAGTTTGAAGACTGGTTTGAATCGAGGTTTGAAGGTCCATTCATTTGACCCATACTGTAGATGGTTCAGAAGAGTATTCAAACATTTGAATTTGAATTTCAATTCAATTCAGTTTTACTTATACATCGCCAGTCACAACAACAGTTGCCTCAAGATGCTTTATACTGGAAGATAATGACCCAACAATAATACTGAGAAAACCCCAACAATCAAACTGCTTCCTATGAGCAAGCACTTGACAACAGTGGGAAAGAAAAAAA
>NW_024583132.1:167598-175979 GCF_018398535.1 Haplochromis burtoni | reverse complement strand
CCTGACAGAGTTGTTGTGATGTATTTCATTACAAAGGATTGATGTAATAGAGTAACACTGGTTCCTATCTACAGTTTTTCAGTTTCAGGCTAATGCAGCACCCCCTCATTGTAAACATTTTTCTCATTGTGCATTTGCACAGAGCCAATCACTAAGCATCTCCATAAAATCTTAGTGTGAGCCGAGTTGTTTTGTCAATATCAAACGGTTGGTGGGCCTTAGGCTTGGCATCATATTTTACCCTGAGAGAGAGAAGTGGGAGTGTATGGGGTTGACGGTGTGGGTGTTTGATGCCCTCCATCTTTCTCTATCAGCGTGGCTTCTCCTCTGTATCTAATCCTGTCAGTGCACCAGCTGCACACAGAATAGCATCTCCTAAGGCATAAAACACTTCTCTCAGATGCTCCCCCAAAACTCTCCTGTCACCCACCCATCGACTCACCCTGCTCTCTAGCAGGTACCTCAATGTCCAGGCTGTAGTCGGCAAATTTGACTTCACACTACTAGAAATATTGCAGTGACAGCTGTGTTTTTCCTATTCTCTTCAGGAATTCTGGCTTTATTTGGTCTGCTTCACCAAGCCAACACCAAATGACAAGCTGACAGTCAAACACGCTCATTGACAGTGAAAGTGACATTTGAGTGAAATTTCAACAGGCCCAGAGTCCAGCGTACCTGTGTCTGCACAGGCTATCTAAAGCTGGGTTCATAGGAGTCTGTTGTTCCTTTATATGTCCTTCATATTTGGCTGTGTTGTAAATTTATGCTCAAATGCACAGCATACAGAATTCTGCTACTATGTGTTAAATAGTCTCAGAGGCACCTTTGCATAGTCTGCAATATGGTCCTGTTAGCGGTTCTAGACCTATGACCTTTTCTTATGCTACCAAAACCTGAGTCTCTGTGCTGTCCTATGATGACTTTTTCTAGCTACATGTAGGATTTTCTGATGTCAGCCATTTCCTCCATCTGTTGACGGTGCACCCATGCAGGGGCTTGGTTTGTTTCCTCCTCCTGTTCTTCATTTCTTGTCATTCATGTTGTCCCTGTTAGCCTGTGGGACACCCACCTCTGTTCTGTATATTCACTATTCCATTTTCTGGCAACTCCAACTCGTTAGTCTAAATCATCATCCCTGTCTTTGCAACCATTCAGCTACACTTATTCAGTCCACATGACACCCCAAATGAAATGTCTTCACTGTAGATACTGGTGAGATGGATCAGTGAGCCAAAGTCCTGCTCTCTCCTGGGATACACTTTGATGCAAACTGTGTACATGAAGTGGTGGATGGTCACCCCACTCCTGAATCTATATCTGAAGTTAAGTAATGGCTGTTAGGGGTTTGAGGCCTGTGTAGAACAACAGTGGGGACAGTGCATGACCTTCATATATTTCTTCATATATTTCACACTTGATGGAGACTTGTTTGGTTGGCTTTGAGTTAGTGCATTATTGTACAGTGCCAAACACAGTAGTATTGATGTGTGGGACATTGAGTCATAAGCTTTCGTGTAGTCAATCCAGGTAGTCCTCGGGTTGGTCTCACTAGTCTTTGACTTCTGGTGTTCTGCTCTATCAACCAGAAGTTGGTACTTAGGCATTGTGGTGTTTTTTTTCCCAATGTCTTACCAAATGCCTACTCATATGCAGGTTATCAACCAGTATTTCGATGGTGTTTTAGTTTGTGGGGATCCTTCTTTATCAGGATTGTTCTGCCAAGTGTTAGCCATTTCAGATGAGTGCTTGCAGTTTGCAGCCTCCTTATTTGTGCTGCCAGGTGATCATAAAGGGCCGCTAGCTACTTCTTGTAGTCCCTCTTTTGTCCCTCTTTTGGGGGGAAACTCCCACTGGGTTTAAATCTGGGACTCTCCGCCTTAGAACTGAAGAAGCTTCTCAGATGAGAGGTGAAACGTCTTCAAGCAACTTAAAGATGTCCTTTTCTTTCCAAGCTCCTTAGACAACGATGACCTGGATGACAGAACCTTCACAGACACACATATATATAGCAGTATTTGGATGAGATAGGATTAACTACTTATACGGCTGTGTTATACATTAAAAATGTATAATTATATAAAAAGGAAATATTTAAAATGCAATACTTTCAGACATCTGTAGTTAAATAATAATAGATCAATTCATAAAGATGTACAGTTGTTACTTATATGTTTGAAATAAAGATTGGTTGATTGTATTTACATTTATTTATTTGCTTCCTTTTATTTCTGGGTTTTTAATTAAAAGGTCTTAATTAACCTAAGCAACCTAAGACTGAATACTTCAATGACTGTATAATGTCAGACGAAGCAACCTGAACAAATGGGCTCATCTAAGTCTATTGTGGAATTAAATGGCTGTTGATTAAAGAATAAGGGAAAGGAAAAAATGCCTGGTCATTGAATGGAATCCAGTTAAACACATTCAGAGAGAAACATCAATATTTGTCATGTAGGGATGCTGCACTGTCAAGAGCTCATTGACAAGGTCTGCGTCAGGTGTTGAAGAACAAGAACACACTGATGAGAAATGGACTACTGGACAAGGAGGCATAACTGGACAAGGGATAAGAAGAGGGGGCAATGCTACTACACGTATAATTCCAGCAAAGGGGTTATATGAGGAGAATGAAGACCCTATAAATTCTTCAACACTGTACATCTAGACCAATATGGAAACGACTAGAGGCTCATTGGTCTTGTATCTGGAAGAAACAACTGCTATGACAACTGGAGACTGACAAGGTACAACATAACTGCTATAGCAACGGGAACCAGGATGTTAAGTCAGGAGGGCGATATCATCGATCCCACCCTCGAGATTGGGTACCAAGCCCTAAGAACAACTGGTGCACTGACACCATTGAAAGTGACAGCAGCTGAACTGAAAGAGAGTATCATGGCTAGGGTGGAAACCTGGACCATCTGTGATCAATTGCCATATTATCTGAAGTACCGTTTGTGATATGTGAAGGCAGCTTTACGGATGATCACTACTGTGACCCTCATTGAAACGGAGCAGGTGATCTACACCAGTGATCCTTAAGATGCTTGACTACAAGATGAAAAGCCACTAGGACCAGAACAACACAGAAAGTGACTGTATGCCAAGAACAAGATAGCATGGAGGGAAGTTAGTCAACTTTTAAAATTGCAAAAAGGTATGATGAAGAAAGGGGTGCCTAAGAACAGATTGTCCATAACTGCACTCTTAGAAACTGTCAAGCAAAGGCTCACAGCCTTGGCAAACTGCTTGAAGAGGTATACCAAGAAGATAGAAACCAGAAAAACAAACCATATGTTCCCCACTTAATCAACCAAGGTGTACTCTCAGTGGCAGTGGAACAATATGAGAACAGCTCCAATGTGAAGCGTTGGGCAGTACCAGGCCCTGACATGATTCACTCCTGCTAGCTAATAAAAGCTTAGTACACTCATTGAACTCACTCAAGACTGGTTACAGAGACCAACTACAGAATGAAGCAATTGTTGACCACTTCCTCTACATGGATGACATGAAACTGAATGCCAGGAGTGAATGAAACATTGATTCACTGATCCACACCACTAGGATCTACACCAATCAGAATGTCAACAGGACAGGAAAAATGTTGTTGTATTGTAACAAAGAGAGGAAAGTTAGAACTGAGGAGACAGCACTACCAGAAGGCCACATTGCAGACATAGAGGTAGCTATAAGTACTTTGGAGTCCCACAGGCAAATGGGAACCATTAATGTGCCGCTAGGAAAGCACCAACCAGCAAATACCTGCAGAGAGTAAGACAAGTCCTGCGAAGGACTAGTGAATGTCAGAACTACTCTCCAGGATGAAACAAGAAAGATCCATTAGTACATCAGAAAGATGGGTTTAGTAAATACCTGCATAGAATGAGGAGGAAGAAGAGAAACTAACATGAAAGGACAGGCCCTTGCATGCATATACCTCTAGCAGATAGAAGACGTGGCTGGTATCAAGAAATCCTACCAATGGTTGAGCCCCAACACAGCTGCTCAAAAACTTCCTTATGTAAGTGCACAGTTGCAAAAGAGGTGGGTTGGGAGGAAAAGGCTCTGAGAACAACTTTTTGCTCATGGCAGCGCAGGACCAAGCTCTAAGTACAAGACTGATAGAGGCTGGGCTCTACCATAATTTCAAGAGAAAATTAGCAGGGAAAGAATTACCAGAAGCAGTAGACTCTTTAATTTTGTGTGTACCTGTCGTGGTGGAAAGTCTGCGACCTAGGTGTTTGAGTTTATTTTGGGGATTTTTGTCTCTTTTCAGGTATCATGTTCCATGTTTCATTTCCACGTGTTCTGTGTTCAGTATTTAGTATTTAGTTATAGTTTGCCCAGTCTAGTTTTATTAGTTAAACCTGTTTCGCCTCTTGTTTGTATTTTCGTTCAGCCTTTAAACTGCCGGCCTCTCTCCTTCAAGTGTCTGCATTTAGCTCCTCATCATCTTTCTACACAGCAGACCCATGACAGTATCAATTCAATTCAATTTTATTTATATAGCGCCAAATCACAACAAAAGTCGCCTCAAGGCGCTTCACAGCTTCATAGGTATCAGGAGGAAACATCACAGTCAGGAATACAGCCAGCCCGAAATGATCCTGACTTTTGGTGGGACATCTGTAGAAGTTGGAACATGCCTCCTAGAGCTATTAGATTGAATGGATCTGGTGGTTCCGGAGAGTTCAGCCCATTTACTTTCTTTTTGATCAGGATTCAGGATGGAAAGCACGAGAAAGGAAGCGGTCCAAACTGACAATGGCAGATGGTGGCCAACACCCAGCATTAGTTATTTCTCCCCTCCTTCAGAGTGTGCAGATAAAACTAATGACATGACAGGAAATATAGTGGAGGAGACATTTTAATGCAGAAATGTGAAACACCACCTTTACACAAGTCACAATCAAATTTTTGTGCACTTAAATTCTGCAAAAAGGGAATGTTATGTGTAGTCAGTAGTGTGTATGCTGCTGGCTTCTGATAGTGAAAGCACAGAAAGTCATAACCGTGGCATCATATCTGCCTGCCCTCTGACATTGCTTCCCCTTCTCTTCCGATGCCTATTGTGTCTTCTTTGAGAGCCAGCTGTTTCTTAACTTTGGAGTTTACTATTAGCATCAATAGGCTGCTCCTCAGGGAACCATAGCTGCAGAGGGTGAAGTGATAGAGAGGAAAGAAAGGAGGATGTGTTGTTGGGGTTTTTGTGTGGAAAACAACAGTTTTCTTCCAACATTGTCACAGTATAATAAAAGCTAAATGCCTGCAAGTCAGTCTCAGGAAGAATACTTTCTCTCAGAAGGCATGTGTGCTGTGTGTCATCAGTGCATTTGCACTGTGTGTGTGTCCTGTCTGAGGGTGGATGCTCATACATTTGGCTGTTCCTCAAGGAGCACTTTAAAACTGTATTTTTCTCCCTTTGTTGTTCTCTTGTTTTGGCTTGTCTTTTCTTCCTTTTGTCATTTTTGCTCTTTGCTGTTGGCTTATCCCCCCACCTCCCCCCACACCTTCCCTCCATCCCCTTCTTTTAACATTCAGATTAAAGGAATGATGCAAACTCCTCTTCTGTTTCTCATGCTTGATCCTTTCTGAGCAAGTCAACTTGCCAGCGGCCCCTGGAAGTCAAGAAAGCATCTTTTTATAGCTGATGTAAAAACAAGCAGCAGCACATATGCTTTTATTATCCCTGTGAAAAACAAAATAAGGCATTAAGCTATGCATACATTCCTGCCTGCAATTTCAGGTCACTGTGTGTCATTAAAGATGTTCCTCCAGAGTTTTTAAAACACACACAGTGTGTACGTGTGTTGTGCAGAATGCAAACAAGTGAAATAGTGCTTTTAATAACCCCCTAAACCCAAACACTGTGTTCCTATCATAAACACCTGGCTTTTATGCTTTAACAACAGTTGGCAAACATGCACATGGAGCTCAGAATTTGAGTGGCAACCTGGAAAGCTTTTTTTGTGTATTCCCTCTTATTGTCAGACAGATGCACAGTTACACTTGTGTGTGTGTTTGTGTGGGATTTGGAGAGTATGTGTGAGGACAGATGCTACAGACCAATTAGAGCACACGGACATTCAGCCATGGGACTTAGCTCCACTTGACACATGGAACGATGGAGGAAAAGCAGGCTTTGAAGGAGACGAGGGGTTTGGTCAGATGAAGAAAATCTAGGTCAGCCACACAGTACCTACGCTTCAGCTAATCAAGAGGTCACAGAGAAAAAAATGTGATGCTATCTGAAGCCACAACAAATGCACTCTTCTAAGAACCTAAAGAGACTCTGAATCCACATAAAAACTAAATATTTGAACAGTTACTGAAATTGTTACAGAGTCGACACATTTAGAGGCAAGCCTCAAATTACAGGCTGTCATTGGTTGTTGAACATGTATCCATCCACCCCTCCAAATCACTAATGTGTCACGGACCCGGCTCTGGAGGACTCGGGGGTCCGTGACCAGTTTTGACTGTTGTTATTGTTGTTAGTATTATTATTATTTGGTGATGTGTGTTTTCTCCACAATGCTGTGTTAGTCTGTGTCCCACTCGTATGTATAGGCAGGGTGTGGGTGTATAACGTGTGTATGTCTGCGGGTGTGGCTGGAGGATGGAGCACAGCCACCTGCAGGCCTGATGGGTGTGGCCCTGCGGGAGGACTGGCCACACCTGAAGTTCCTGCCACACCTGTTGGTGATCAGGGCTCGTCGGGGGAGCTACTTAGGAGAGTGTTGGAGCTCCCACCGGCGCGGGATCATTGAGTTATCGTACCAAGTTAGTGTGTCAGCATATGTCTGTGTTGTTCGTATATGCCCGCCGAGGGTTAGTGTTGACGGCTGCCTCTATGGTTTCCCTGCAGGAGGAAGAGTGGTCCAGAAAGGCAGCACGCACGGGGTGTGCGGAAACACAACAGCGGGGAGCACGAGCACGAGCACAGACGTCGGAGGGAAGCACGCACACGGGGTTCAAGGGAGCAATGGGGAGTTATTGTGTTTACAGTTTTTCACTGTGAATAAAGAGCACTGTTTGCATCGCAGAGTCTGCGTTTTGGGTCCTCCTTTCCCCACATCCCCATGGTCTGCCAGCCAGACCGTGACATAATGTCTGGTCCTGTGGAGCACTGAGAGACATAATCACGTGAAAATAACCAAAAACACCTCACCTAGGACACCTGATGTGGCTGTCTATACTGAGTTTAACAATCCTCAAGTCTTCTGTGTTATGAGGTGATTTAAGATTCAATTGGAGAGCCTTCAGATCACCTTTGGTATGCCTTTTTGACAGGGTTGGAAGAGAGATGACAGCAATGAGATGGAGAGAACTTTCTCTCTCCTTCAGACTTGGAAAATCAGATAAAGCAGGTTCAAGGTTCAAGGTTCTTTATTTGTCACATGCATAGTTATACAAGTATAACACACAGTGAAATGTAGCCTATACGCTCCTCGACATGTGCAAAAATTGTGGGGGGGAGAACATTATATATATATATATATATATATTATATACATTGGGTGAATATGCAGTAGTAGCAGCAAGCAGGTGAATTCTGTACATGGTTAAACATCCCACAGAGGACAACCAATAAGAACAAGAGACAACAACAAGGCAGAACCCGGCAGAGAGGAGGACACAGAGACAAGTGATCGAGGGTGTTGGCATACTGTGTGAAGACATGGTTAGGGGAGTTGTGACATCTTGGTAGAGCAGATATTTCAAAGCCCACAGAGCTCTTTGTCACTTTATCGGCGTGAGAAACTGTTAATAAAGTGGAACTCTGAGTATTTGCCTTTAAAATGTCCTGCGACCCTTTTATTGGGCCCGTTGCTGTATTTGTTGATGACTGATGCACATGACGCCAGTGTTTAGAATAAAAATCCCAGGGAAAATTCTTGCCCACATAAATACCTTTACCTCTACCTTTCAAATGCATCTGTAGCTACACCATTGTGGCAGTCTGTCTCCCTTCCTGGGGTATCACTTAATTACAGTAGTGCAGTGGCTCGGTGATTAGCTGCACTTTAAGGGCCTTGCTGTGCAGAGTTTGTTCTCCAGGAGCTCCAGTTTCTCCAGGACAGTGCAACTTATCCTGTCCACATAGACACAAAGACTACGAGACACATTTATCCATGGATTCGTGCAGTGCTTTATTCTATGCATGGAAATGCACACACCACATCTTTATGCACACCACATATAGAGCTAATTTAGAATCATCAATGAACCTAAAAAAAATGCATCTTTATATTTTTATACTGTGGGAGGAAGGCCACACACACTGGGTACAGGGCACTGCGTCACTGGGCACTGTGTCACTGGGATTAGACCTTCTGATGGGAATGCGCGTGTACGTGCATGTGTGTATGTGC
>NW_024583132.1:163076-167578 GCF_018398535.1 Haplochromis burtoni | reverse complement strand
TGTACGTGTGCGTGCATGTGTGTGTGTGGTATCCCGAGGTTCTTTGACAGTCAGTTCGACTTGTGGGAGGGACTTCTCCCTAACACCACAGGGCTTTTCAGTCACAGCACAGCTCACTGCCTGAAGGTCACATCGTCTCTTACTCATTCTCCTGTCATCTCTTAGTTTTTCTTCCTTTTTATCCATCTTTCAATCACTTCTTCCTTCGTGTCTCACCTCAGCCTCTGTTCTCCATTTTCTTCCCTTCTCTCTCTCTAATGAGGTACTGTGGAGGGAAAGCATATGCTCAGTTAGCAGCTGAAGTTTGGCAGGAGGGAATGAGCTGCCACCAATTTCCTGTTTCCTCTGTTTTCTCTGCACAACATAAGCACGGCCATGGCTCTGACTGAATACTGCCATCTTTGCATGAGATTATGAGTGAGCTATTTTGAAACCTCCAACATTAACAGCTGATGTAAAAATATGCAGGTGTGTCTCTGTAAATATACATGTGGACAGAAACATAGATGCAAATTTCAGTTTCTGCATTAGAGTTACTGGTGCCATCTCATATATCCACTGCTGCCTGAAAATGAAATGGTAGAAGGCAAAAGAAAGGAGGAAAGATTATTGTGAATTTGTAAAGTGAGCTGGAATTTGGTCTGTTTGTCTTTTGTTTCTTAAATAATCAGGTCCCATCTTGTCTTACTGACCTTGTAGTACCATATCACCCTATTAGAGCACTTCGCTCTCACACTGCAGGCCTACTTGTTGTTCCTAGAGTATTTAAAAGTTGAATGGGAGGCAGAGCCTTCAATTTTCAGACCCCTCTTCTGTGGAACCAGCTGATTGTTGCTGATTGTTGGGGTTTTCTCTGTATTATTGTGGGGTCTTTTGCTCACAATATAAAGTCAAGTGGGTTTATTGTCATTTCAGCCATGTGCAGTGGTACACACTGAAGTGAGACAATGTTCCTCCAAGTCCATGGTGCTACAAATGACAGACAATCAACACAGTCAGTAGCGGTTTTTGATACGGGCGACATGGGCCATTGGGCATCGTGTAGTCCGTGCTGCAGGTTGAATGGACTGCCATACCCGTGATGTGTCTGTGAGCGAGGAGGGAAAAAAAGGAAAAGTACGAGCTGTCACCGAGCAGAAACGGGAGCTGGAAGCATGTAAATATAATAATAACCACTGCAGCCAAAAAGAGAGCCTGACGAGCCCAGTTGTAAGTAAGCTGTTAAGACTTGACTGTACGCTGTGTTCGTGTTTTCCCCTGAAACAATAAGTTCAGTTGGAGCAGCCTTTCAACGCCTCTCTCTGTCTCTCGCTAGCAAAGTTGACCCAGACAACAAAGTAAAGCTAGTTTTCAGCTACGAGCCCGACACGAACCCAACGTATTAGCCAGAGGTCCCTTTACTACAGTTCGGAGCTGCGGACCTTCAGTAATAGTAATAAATCACACAGCAATAGTACATTCATGTAGTTGTAAAAAGCATGATAATTAAGCAATCCAAAGTATTCAGAATAGTTACTCTCACTGAGTAACGTAATGGAATACGTTACAAAATACATTTTGGGGCATGTAATCTGTAATCTGTATTGGAATACATTTTAACAGTAACCTTCCCAACACTGCTGACGGCTTGGGGGAAGAAAGTGTTCCACAGTCTGGTAGTGAGTGCTCGAATACTCTGGTACCTCTTTCCAGAAGACAGCAGGGTGAAGAGTGTGTGTGTGAGGGGTGTATGGGGTCTAGGCTGGGTATCGTCACAGATTTCTAGAATCAATTCAATTTAATTCGATCCACGATTGGATTTGATCGATTCGCTTTGAATCGGGGAAAGTCTGAAATATTATAATTCTGATCATTTATCATTACATATTTATATTTTTCTATCTATAAAAAGAAAGCTGACACTTGTGAGACTTCATCAGAGGTGTGAGCATCACAGCAGATGCCTTTGTGTCAAAGTAACTGAGGATAAAACAGAAAAACACGAAGGAGATTTTCCTGGCCTGGGTTTTTATAGCAGATACCCTTAAAAATATTCTGCAGTAGAACAAAAACAGAAGAAAACCATGAATCAACATGTGAAGATTTCCTGATGCTGCTGAAGTGAAGCAGAGCAAAGTTACAGAGGTTTGATTAGAAACACAGCTGAGAGTTTTGTAATTTTGCATAATTATAAAAAGTTTACATTTGTTCAGTGTTGATCAGCAGAAATGAGACTTTCTTGTCGGAAGTCAGTTAAATAAAAAAAAACGGGCTGACAGCGCTGTACACAACAGTACACTTGTACATAACAAGCAAGCGAGTAATGCAGAAAACTGATTTTTAGATGGGAAACTGTTCTTGAAGTACAGAGAGAGAGAGAGCTGTGCAGGAAGTGTGATTTTATCGTGGTGGAAGCAAAACAGCAAAAGTCAGAGGGAGTTCATGTGAAGCCAAATGTGAAGCAGAGTTTGGACCTTCTTTTGCTGCTGCTTCAGTCAGATTTGGTTGGAGTGACACAAAACCAACAGAATCTAGCACAAAAAAAAGACGTAAACACAAAGTGGTCAGACACAGAAACTTGTCGTTGTGAGGGGGGGTGGACTCCCTCGCCAACACAATGTTCTGAGCGTCAAACCGTGCATAGAAGTTGCTTCAGGGCATCAGGTCAGGAGGCGTCATCATCGTAGGCAGGTGTCGTCTTCCTGTAGTTGGTGATGGCCTGGATGCCCTGTCACATGCGCTGTTGTTGTTGGAGCTAGATAATAGATGGAGTATCTTAAAGGACTGGTTAAAAATACAAACTAAATTATCTTTGGATGAAAAATATAAGTTAGTTAGGTTGGAAATATGTAGTAAAATGTAAATTCACAAACCTCCTGTATGCTGTTTTATAGCAGGCTTGAAAATTAGCTTAAAAAATAGCAATTTGTTAACTGCATTAACACACCATTTACTTTTACCTACATGAAATAAAAGTAAAAGCGTGTCTTTCCCCCATGATCTCCTCATGGAGGAGATACTTTGGGATCAGCTGCACTGAAGTTGATGGAGATCAAAGGTCTGCTTCAAGCGTCAGTGTTTTGACTTTTCTTGTGGATTCATTATTCTTTCCTTTGCATTAAGAAGATGATTTAAGTTTAAGCTTTGTATAAATTACTTATTTTAGTGTCTCTGAGTCAATCGAAGGTCCTGGATCAGAGTTTCTTGTTTGTTGTGGTTCGGTTCCTTTTGTGTCTTTGTTTCTGTGTGTGTGTGTGTGTGTGTGTGTGTGTGTGTGTGTGTGTGTGTGTGTGTGTGTGTGTGTGTGTGTGTGTGTGTGTTGGCATTGGTAGCGTGGTAACCGCACCATAATTGTTAAGAGGCGGGGTTGCCTTGGTCTCCTTGGTTTCTGGCATACCTGCAACAATCAACCCCCAGTGCTCCTCATCTGCTGATTAGTTGGCTCCCTTCAAATATGGAGGACATTGTTTCAGTCAGCGCTTGAGTGCAAACTAGTTGTGGTAGATGCTCACCTGCCCTCCGTTTACCTGTTTCCATGTGTGCGCCACTCACCATTCTTCTGTCCAGGATCCTGTCCTGTTCTACTCGAGGAGGTTTTGTGAGTCTGTTTCACTATCGAGACTAAATACGGAGTGGAGTCTATCGGACCGTCGGCTTGGTTACTGTGCATAGAGACTGTGTATGTTTTCCCTTTGTTGAATGACACGTACACTAAGCTGCAGTAATTGCATCAGTAAACTGCAATATTGAAAATAAACACAGTATCTATATAATGCATGCATGGATGCAAATGTGTGCAACGAGGCAGGGAATGGACATGGAGGACAGATGGAATGATGTGCTGCAGTAAATCTCACTTGAAAATAGCTAGGCTGTGTCCCCAGTTGAAGGGCCAAGGACCCATATGGTGGCTGAAGAGTTTGGGGAGGAGAACAGTTTCTTTGCCTTCTCTGTCAACACCCTGCAGCCATTCCAGGTGAATACATAAACCTAGTTTAAATAACAGTTTCAACAGGGCAGTTTATGGGTGCTGTCTTGCTTCTAGAGCCAGTCTTAAGTGGACAGGATTTTTTATTTAATGCTTTTTTGTGATGATGGGGCCCTTGAGGCCTGGAGTTGCCTACCCCTGGCCTAGACATTTCTCTATTTGGCACATGATAATCTGCATTTGAGTGATTTCACTTTTTTGTTTTGAAAAGTTCTGAAAAATAAAAATCTACAATTGCAAATGTACACAAAAGTTGCCCACCTTACTTTTGTTTGAATTACGCTACAGTAAATGCAGTTCAACAGTTTCCACATGGTGACACTACCTCCCAGCACTGCACACAGGACTGTAATAAAAATCTAATGTCGTCCTTCCTCCTCCTCCTCCTCCTCCTTCACTGACCGGTGGATCATGTGTCTTCTGGAATGTGGAGTTTCTTTTTTCTGTACTCCCCCTGGACTGAGAAAATAAACATATGAAACATTATGTCTAGGGCTAAGCAGATGGTTCCAATTTGTGTGTGTGTGTGTGTGTG
>NW_024583132.1:134709-163037 GCF_018398535.1 Haplochromis burtoni | reverse complement strand
GTGTGTGTGTGTGTGTGTGTGTGTGTGCACTGAGGAGGTGGGGGGAGATTGAGAACAGCTGTGACCTATTTTTTTTCTTTTCTTTCAATCATTTTCCTCTCGTCTGAGTCTCCCAGAGTTCTCCGGGATCTTGGGACTTTAAGTGACACTCCAAGCTCCATGCGGCTTTACGGTGTCGCCACAGTTGGCAGAAAAACTCCTGGCAGACCTGCAAAACTAAAAATTGCACATTTTATATTAGCATATGATTGTGATTGCTTTCTGAACAGGAAGAGTAAACCAACTTTGGGGTTAACGTTACGAGCAGTCTGAAGGTTGGAACCTATGTTCATAATAAGCACACAAAAGAACAAACTTATTGGATTTTTCACTGCAGTGTCCTTCAAAGCAAACGAGTAAGTTCCAGGAGAAATGACCCAACCACTACTTGCTGAAGTCTGGACCTGCTGCTAACTTTCCTCAGCTTTAGACTAAAGTCAATGTGTTTGTGAGAACTTGCATTTTGTCACAAGAGTCTTGAGAATTTGACTGACGAAGCTGTCCCCGCTGTACGAGCAGCAGACACAGGCTCCCTGACATATTCATGTGTAGCCTGCCTTTGTCTTGCAGTCACAAACACATCTGGATTTACTAGAGCTACACAGTGGAAGGAATGTGCTGCGTGCATGCTTATTTGGAGAGAACAGTATTATTTTGGCATTTACGAAAAGCATGTAGATATGTTTCTCTGCAGCCTGAGCTCAATCATGTTCAAACCATTTCTTTAATTTGTCCATGATTATTGTGTAGATGTTTAGGGTCCACATTGTCCAGCAACTTCTAATGAATCTCATGGTGTCCCTGAAAGAAATGTGAACAAAAGATATATGAAATATTCATATTTTCTGCGTTTGGGTCCACTTACAGAGGCAAGGACTGTGGAAGACCTCGAGAGTTGGCCTGTGATAACACGGCCCATAACTTAATTACTACCTTAACTATTGTGTAAGCCTCTGAGGACCCATCATCATAGGTGACCAGAGCCTTGTTATGGCCCAGTGTGTTGCAGGTCTGGGTAAACACACAACTGAAATTGTGATCAACTTGATAGCTTCAAAGAAAGATGAACAGTGAGTCAGTGCAGTATCATCCTGAAAAATCAGGCACACATTGTTAAAACAAGCATGAAGTCCTGTAAAACACAAACTTTCAACTGAAGTTAAATGTTTCAGTTTCCAGTGCAGATGTTTCGACCTTACATGGTGAGTCTTAGGAACCCAACATCTGATCCTTAACAATAAGGAGTGTTTTCTGTTCAGTGTAAAACAATAGCTGCAACCTTCGGGATGACGTGCACATTTTTGATGATTTTCATACTTCATTCGTTTTCATTTTGACTGAACATGTTTAATACATTGTGGCGGGGAGTGGTTTGTGGCATGGCTGCAGGGGAGGCTAACATGCCGGAGCTCCATCAGCTCATCACACCTCCCCCTGTATTAAACGTCCTGGAACCTTCTGTTGTGTGTAGGAAGCAGCAGAAAAGCTGCGGCTGTGTATGAAGGCAAGAGCAACGGGAAAAAAGAAAGTATGTAAAGTGCGAACTATGTGGTCGGGTTGGTCATTCCTGTCACATGCATCTTACTGTACTCATGATTAGAAATAAAGAGCGTGCTATACTTTAATGAATGTTTGGAGTGTTGCAATGCTAGCAATCTATTTCATATTTTAGCATATTCATTTTTTCTGAGCTCAATAAGTTTGTCTTGTTTTCTCGGTTAAGCCCACATTGAATGAATGAATGAACATGAATGAATGAAATATACCTCTAGAAAGGATCTTAATGCTAACCATAAGTGGACTGGCTGCATGATCCTGGGCCATGTTGGCCCAGCAGTCTTAGTATTCATGTCTTTTTGTATTTTGTTCCTTATTTGATTTCCCCTTGTGACTTTTATCACCAGTGTGCCCCTCTATGTATCTGTGAGCCCTTGTCTCTCCTTGTGTTTTATTCCATGTTTTCCCCAGCCCGTTATGTCTGTGTTCTCCCCGTGCTCTCTCTCCTCCTGTCTGAACCTCTGTGTACTTCCTGTTTTACTTTGACAGTGTCTCGTCAGTATGCGTCATGTTGTGTTCACTCCTGCCCTGTCTCGTTATGATTATCTGTGTCAGCTGTGTTCCCCGTGTGCTCCCACTTCCCTCGTTAACCCTCTGTGTATTTATGTGCATGTCTCCCTCAGGTCAGTGTGGCGTTTTCAATGTCTCCTCCCTGAACCTGTGTGTCTTTCGGTGTTCCCTCGGTCTTCTGTTAGTATTCCCAGTTTAGTTCTGTTTCGTTTTAAGGCCTGCAATAAAGCAGTAATTTTGATTTCAGTTCCTGTCTCCGTGAGTTTTGCGTTTGGGTCCTCTTCTGCCTCCACACAGCCAGTTCATGACACTGGCCCGGTGGTGATTTTTCATTTTTGTGGGCTGATGTTTTTTTGTTTGGTTGGATTTTTTTGTAACGGTAAATGAGAGGTGGTGGATTGGCCAGATGCTGGCTGATGTGTAAAAATAACTGGTGATGGCTATGGTGGAGCTTCCACAGAGGCCAGCAGGTGGATGAGGGAAAGGGGAGGCAGGAGGAGCAGAGACCCGAGGAGGGCGCCGGTCCGAGTGTCAGGTGAACTGAACTTCAGGTAAGAAGTTATGACCTGTAGTCTATCTGGGTCAGATATAAACCAAGTTTAGTGTATTTTCGTTATGCTGACTTTTTACAGTCAGTTACAATAACTCGTACTGTGTACTAGCTAGCATGACGGAGTTTCTATACAGCTGTGGGTGCTATGATGTTACTGATAGTGACCTTTATTTTATTCATAAAGTTAGTTAGTAGAGTTGCCAACCATCCCGTAAAAAATGAAATCGTCTCGTATTCAGAGAAAATATTACGCGTTTCGTATTGAACTGAAAAGGAACACAGTTTGTCCTGGATTTCAGCTAGAATGGAAAAGACACAAAGCTGGATTTATTCTGTGTCTTTACGTTGCAGCTGCCTCTTCTTCTCTCATTCTCTCCCCTCTCTCTCCTGTTTCTACTTCAATCATGAACCTGATCAATGATCAGCTGATCGGCTTCTCTCGCTTGTTTGTTTATCGCCCACTTTGCGCCAGAAACAGGAAATCAGCGGCTGTCACGCTAAACAACAGCAGCACGTTTAAGCTTTTTTCTATTATTTTATTTTTTGCTTTTAAATTAAACATGGCATGCTTATACAGATTCAACTGAGGACAATTACTACATTTAGCATTTGAACTTATAAGCATGAAAAAAGAAAATGAAGGAGAAAAATTAAATAAGTAAGGAGTAAAATAACATAAGAAAATTCACATGTGAGACATGAATTATGATCAGTTAATTTTTAATCAGAATCAGAATACTTTATTGATCCCTGGGGGAAATTATTTTTTGTTACAGTGCTCCATTATAAACCAACATTAAGACAAGACAGACAATACACTAACTAAGAATAGTACAATATATATATATATATATATACATATCATACATAAGTCACTCATAAATAAATAGCTATAAAAAATATAAGAAAGACAGACAATACACTAACTAAGAATATAATACATATATATAATACATACATACATACATAAGTCACTCATAAATAAATAGCTGAAAAAGAAACATGTGTAGTTATAGCAGCAAACAGTGTGTTAAGTGGATGCGTTGTACAGGGAGATGGCCACAGGCAGGAAAGATTTCCTGTGTCGTTCAGTGGTGCTTTTCGGTAATCTCAGTCTCTCACTGAACGTGCTCCTGTGACTGACCAGCATGTCATGGAGTGGGTGGGAGGTGTTATCCAACATTGTCTTTATCTTGGACAGCATCCGCCTCTCCGACACCACCTTGAGGGAGTCCAGCTCCATCCCCACAACATTACTGGCCTTACGGATTCAGTTTATGAGTCTGTTGGCATCTGCGACCCTCAGCCTGCTCCCCCAGCATGCAACAGCATAGAGGATCGCACTGGCCACAACAGACTCATAGAAAATCCTCAGCATTTTCTGGCAGATGTTGAAGGACCTCAGTCGCCTCAAAAAATAGAGACGACTCTGGCCCTTCCTGTAAAGTGCTGTGGTGTTTTTAGCCCAGTCCAGTTTATTGTCAATGTGAACTCCAAGGTATTTATAGTCCTCCACAATGTCAACACTGACCCCCTGGATTGAAACAGGGGTCAAGTGTTTCCTGGTCTTCCTGAAGTCCACGATCAGTTCCTTGGTCTTTGCCACGTTGAGCTGCAGATGATTCTGCTCACACCACGTGACAAAGGAGTCGACCACAGCCCGGTACTCTGTCTCATCATCCCTGCTGATGCATCCAACCACCGCAGAGTCATCAGAAAACTTCTGAAGATGGCAGGTCTCTGTGCAGTGGCTGAAGTCTGTGGTGTAGAGGGTGAAGAGGAAGGGGGAGAGGACAGTCCCCTGTGGTGCCCCTGTGTTGCTGATCACCTTGTCAGACACACACTGTGGGAGACGTACATATTGTGGTCTTCCTGTCAGGTAATCAACAATCCAGGACACCAGAGAAGCATCCACCTGCATCGCTGCTAACTTATCACCCAGGAGGGTCGGCCTGATGGTGTTGAAAGCACTGGAAAAGTCAAAAAACATGACCCTCACAGTGCTCGCCGGCTGGTCCAGATGGGTGTAGACACGATTGAGCAGGTAGATGATGGCGTCCTCAGTTCCGAGACGAGGCTGATAAGCGAACTGAAGGGGATCCAGATGTGGTCTTACTATGGGTCGCAGCTGGTCCAGGATGAGCCTTTCCAGGGTCTTCATGATGTGAGAGGTCAGTGTCACGGGCCTGTAATCCTGGGGGCCACTGGGACGTGGAGTCTTTGGTACAGGGACGAGGCATGATGTTCTAAGAATTCTAGAAATAGCTGCCAAATCGTACAAAAACTCGCCAGTTTCCCCTCTCTATCAAATCTTATCTGCTCCACCCTGGCCACAGACACCATCTCATTAAGCCACCTTTTAAAACACGGGGCTGAAGAAGACCGCCACTGTAGAAGAATACGTTTCTTTGCAGCCAGCACACCCATTGTAATTATCTGTTTTTGTGAAAAGGAAAAAGATTCGATTGATGCAAATGATCTAAGTATAGCCAGTGTACCATCAAGTGGTATTTTTTTCCTAAATTGGTTTGAAAACCACGTAAAAATCTGGCTCCAAAAAGCTTTCAAGCCAGGGCAATGCTAAAATAGATGTGCAAGGGAACCTTATCCGATATTATCACATAAGGGGGATACAGAATTACAGATCCGGTTAAGTTTAAGTTTAGAAAAGTGTAATCTGTGAATGACTTTAAACTGGATTAGTTTATATCTGGTGTTTATTGAGCCTTTCTGAATGTTGGACAGTTTGACCACTGGTCCTCAGAAGGGAACACCAAGGTCTTCAGCCCATGAATGTCTTAATTCGATCAGAATCAGCTGCGATTGTAAAGCACTTCACAAACTGAGATATCAGATGTTTAAAATCTGCTTTCTGAATTATATCAAAGTGACTTAGTGGCTTCAGTGGAAAGTCTGAAAAGTTTTGTTGAACAAAATTCCTTATTTTAAGATAACGAAAAAAATGTGATTGAGGTAACTGAAACTTTTGTTGAAGTTGGAGGAAAGACATAAATCTGTCATCTATATATAAGTTCTAAATGCATTTCCCCCCATTCTAAAAACACCCTATCCATTTTACCTGGTTTAAACACGTAGTTATGTATTATTGGCATTCTTACTGAGATGTCTGGTAGTTTAAGAGATTTCCTAATTTGACTTAATAACTTTAAGGAGTGTTTAACAACAAAATTACGACGGATCGAATTATTAGAAGAACCCGTGTTAGAAAACAATAAGACCGGTAATGAGGCTTCAGATACTGTTGCTGACTCTGCCAGCCAGCAGATCAGAAGCTTATCGTAACAATAATCAGTAGGCGAACCCCACTGCCAGTGCAATAGAGCTCTTGAATTTGCTGCCCAGTAATAATGTCTAAACACAGGGAGACCCAACCCCCGCTGGAAGTATTTTTTGAAGATGAGCCTTGGATATCCGAGGGTTTTCCTGCCCAAATGAAAGAAAGAATCAATGAATCAAGCTGCTTAAAAAATTTAAGTGGCAAATAAATAGGAAGGTTTTGAAAAAGATATAAAAAAACGTGGCAAAGACACCATTCTAACTGCATTTATTCGACCAATCAGAGACAGAGGAAGCAGTTTCCATTTTCTAATATCGTCTTTGAGCTTGTCCAGCATTTCCAAGAAATTCAATTTATAGAGGAGTTTGGGATTTTTAGAGATCTTAAGGGTAAAAGGTGGGTAGGTAAGGTAGGTAAAAGATGTAGTCACTAACTTGAATGGGAGTCAGCTGAGGAACTTTGGGCATAGATTATCTGTTATTGGCATAAATTCAGATTTGTCCCAATTGATCATATATCCAGATAATTTCACAAAGTGTTTAATGCAATTTAAAAGATTAGGGAATGAAATTTCTGGTTCAGAAAGTCAGATCAGTAAATCATCTGCATACATATTAACAAGACTTTCAACATTCCCAAATTTAACTCCCTGTATACCAGGGTGGTTTCTTATGTTAATGGCAAGGGGCTCCAGAGCTATATCAAAAAGAAGCAGTGAGAGGGGATCCCCCTGTCTCACTCCGCATCGTAGTTGAAAGGGGGAGGATTTATCTGCATTAGTGAGAATGCAGGACACAGATAAATCATTTTAATCCAATCTCTAAAATATTCCCCAAAACCAAATTGTTGTAGAGTCTCAAATTTATAAGACCATTCAATCTGATCAAACACTTTTTGGGCATCCAGAGAAAGTACTGCTGTTTTAGCTTCTTTTCCATAACCTGAGTAAATTGTATTTAATAATAAACGGACATTATTAAATGACCATCTACCAGGAATAAATCCTGTTTGATTAGGATGTATAATTGTTGAAATATGTTTGCTCAATCTAGTAGCTAAGGCTTTGGTTATGATTTTATGATCACAATTTAAAAGAGCAATGGGTCTATAATTTGCTGGGTCACCTTCCTCCTTTCCAGTTTTGTGAAGCAAACAAATATTTGCATCGTAAAGTAAAGTTGGTAACCTTTTATTTTTAACGGAGTCATTTATCATCCTAAGCATGAGAGGAGTAATTTTATTCTGGAAGGCTTTATAGAACTTTTTACCGAATCCAGCGGGGCCAGCTGTCTTTCCCAGTGGTAAGGCTTGGATTGTTCTTAAAAGATGGTTTTTCGACACCACCTGGGTCTGGGTGCAGTTCCCCCCTCCAGGGGCAAGGGTACCTAGACCCGGTTTGTAGAGTACGCTTGGGGAGTGTGATTGTGTGTACAGCGTCTCTTTATGTCTTCTCCACGTTGGTTGAGTGTGGAGTAGTGCAATGAGAGCATGAGGGTGGGAATGGATGTTTGTGTCTGTGTGTGCCTGTATGTCTGTGTCTATATGTCAGGTTGGGTATCAGACGCCACCTCTCTGGGGACACCTCAGGCCCTCCAAGGTTTGGAGGCCTATCTCACCCACCACCACTTCCCCTGCCGGTGGCGGACTCCCTCAGGTGTCGGTGTGCTGGTGGTTCTTTGTGTCTGGGGGTGGGCGTCCGGGTACACACCGGCTCACTCCTTGGCGGCCGCTTGTCGGGGCCTGGGGCCTGGGGCTCGCTCGGGCCCCCTTTGGAGGTGGGGTGCCCCCGGCCTCTCGGCCTGGGGCTCGGTCACTCAGGCACAGCTGGGGGCCGGCGGAGCTCACGGGCGCGTCACTGCAACTCCCCCTGGCTTCTGCTCCGCGGCTGCTGGGCGAGCCCTCATCTGGGACTCTCCTCAGCTCTTACTGGAACAGTGGCGCGGCTGCCCCTCTGTTGGTCTTCCATGGTCTCTTGTGTTCTGGGGGCCTCTGGATGTCTGGAGTTTTGATCTCCTCCATACCCGCTTCACACCCTGGAGGACGGGGCTGTGGCCCCCCCACACTCCCTAGCAGATCATTACATGGAGAAACCTTTGGAATGCAAGCATGCTGATCCACACAGGTATGCACACAGGTGTACACATGGGTATTCACAGACGCGGACTAAAGCTTTCTTGGCTGCTGCCTCAAAGCACACTGTGCGCTGTCTATCTTGCGTGCTGCACAATATCGTTTATTATTTAGTAACTATTGATATCTATGACTAGCTAGTTTATTGTGATGGTGCTTTGTTTTCTCTATTATTATGTTGCTCTTTGTTGTTTGCTGTCTCCTCTGTTTGTTTTTTTTGTTTGTTTTTTTTTTCTCCATACAGGTGACCCAGGAGTTGTTTATTTTTCCCCCCCCCTTCTCACCGTCTCTTCTCCCCTTTGGTTTTCTTTCTCTCTCTCCCCCTCTTTCTCTCATTCATTCCCCCTGTCCTATTTATTAAAAAAAAAAAAAAAAATGACAAAGGATGAACTGAAGCTCTGCCATCACGTAATGTCGCATACTGCTGTTTCTGATGTCATTTAGAAAAAAAAAAAAAAAAAAAAGTTATCTTTGACTTTATGACTTTCTGTGTCGTTTCTGGGATGCTTAGGACTCATATTGCACTGCTGGAAATAGTTTATTTTGATGCATATGCTGTTTTTTGCAAATTTGCATATAATATTTATTTTCGTTTTTCCTGCAGTATATAAAAATTGGTGTATTTCAAAAATAAAACTATGAAGACACTCAAAATAAATTTCCTGTGGTGGGAAACTATTTTGTGCAACTTTTTTGTATTTACAGTTTTGAGGGATAAGCCTCTTAAATTTCTCTAACTAGAAGAATATGTAAAAAAACAAACACTATTTTCAATTTTTTGTAGTGTATTGCACTTTTTTGCAAATTATGTAATTACTATACACTTAATGCAGACATATTATTAAAATTTGGGCTATAATTTTTGTATTGATGTATATCAACTTGAAATGCTCTCAAAAATGGCTCCACAGCATGTAAAAATATAATATAAGCTCTGGCAGACTTGGTTCTATGGTAGGTCTTAAAGGGTTAACAGGGAGAGGGGGGCACAAAGGAATACTTTATTTTCTTATTCTCATTTAAAATGTTTCGCTTTTATTAAATAATTGTCTGAATATTACAACCAAAGTTTTTTATCTGACGTAAAATGTATAGAAATCATACATATACCAACAAGACTGTACATCACTGTCACAACAGCGTTTGTTTTCATTTAAAGGCTTTATGGCTTTAATACCTGGTGGGCCAGTCTCTAGTCAAAATGTCCCAGTCCAGCCCTGACGCTAATCCATTAACGTTTTACGTGGCCAAACCTGCACTACCACTGATGGCCCATAATAATCAAGAACTCATGCACTGGACATTGGTTGGGTTATCATTATAAAGCCAAAGGATAGAAAGAGAGAGAGAATGATAGGGTCGGTGCTTATCTATGATTTTTAAAAAAGAAAGACCTCAATAATCCTCGTGCAGTGGGCAACATCCAAATGAAACAGCTCAGTGGAAATATATTGTTATTTTGGTGAGCCTTCAGCTCTTGGTCATCATCCAATGAAAACAAAGTCCGAGAGTCTTTTGTCCACATATGGAGAACATACTGCAGTCAGTGATGTCTCATTTGATTATTCTTCAATTCCAAATATGTTTCCAGCTTTAGACTGATGAAGAGGCTCTGACTTATGATCAAAAAACAAAAATGGAAATAGCACTGTTTTTGCAAACTTTCTGCTAGAAAGAGCTATTTATACTTTGATGTGGTTTATTTTGTAGGGTTTTTTTTTTTGTTTTGTTTTGTTTTTTTACTTCTGGCCAGTGCTCACTGGCTCAACAAAACCATCAAAAGGCTACAACAATCAAACCATCAAGAAAACCTTGAAGATAATGACACAGATCCCAGATCCCAGTCTCATCCATCCTGCAAATGCTGGAGGAAAATTCAAAGAATCCATTACCCATTGCCATCTATACAGGGCTAACACAGAGAGAAAGGCATACCTTCACTCTTAAATTCACACTTTGAACCAATTTAGCAAACCTGTTAAATGAATATTCAGTGAACTGCATAACCTGAGGAGGCACAGGAAGAATATAGAGATGAAAAGCCCAATGAACCCTCTTAAGCATTAAGCTTCTCCTTTAACGCTCTCCAGGGTTTGCTGCTATTAATTCTCCTGGACCAATATGTTATAGTGGCTAATGCTACCTAGCACTGGACTGCTAACTCAATGTACAACAAATGTGTTACTTTACATTTACCATTGGTACATGACCATTACATTACACAACAATGTGGACTTGCCTGCAGTGTCATAGATATCTCATTTGTGGATTTCTGCTTTGTGATGTTTGCTGGTAATAAAAGTCCTGGTATAACACAGCATGTTTTTAATTTTGGGGGGATATTAGTCATCTCCTTCCTGATCACTGAATAAAAAAAGAAGTGTCTTGGTTGCCTATAACTTTGGATATTTGTTAGCCCAAAGGTTCTACAGCCTACAGTATATTGCTGGAAGCCAGAGAAAGTGTGAGGCTAGCATGCTCAGCATGGTGATCTGTGGGCAGTGCTTTGGCAGACAGCCCATCTACATCGACCTGTGGTAGAAGGAGACAGAGTTCAAACTGGCCTGTTGGTTTTCTTGTGCTATTGTGGTTCATGCCAGCTGAAGAGAAGAGTGAAGTTCTAACAAAGTGTTAAACACACTGCAGCTGCTCTCTGTGCTTCTCATGTTTGGATGTTTGTTGGGGAGAACGGGTGTTGCTCCCTCGTCTGATAGGCCCACTTGTCAACCAATTGACATTGGACCGACGACCAGCCGAGCTACATGTCGTTGGGATTTTGAAGGACTGCATGAAGCACGTTTGTGTGGGTGGAAACCCCTCTCTGTGGGCTCTGTACAGACAAATACCAACACAAATAAGCAAAACAGTGATACCGCAAACAAATCCAGCCTGGGAGTTGTGATGGCGGTGTGTGTGTGTTTGTATGTGTCGTGGATTGGGAGGGGGGGTGCTATCATGCTTGACAACCAATCAGGAGCCTCTTTGTTGTGACAATAGGCAAGTATTCCCCCTTTACCCTGACTGCTGAGATAGAAATAGCATCCAGTACTCTTGGAGGGGTTTAAACTCCCAACTCTGTTCGCAGGGAGCTGCACACTGACACGCAAGCACACACACACTGACTGACACCAGCAAGCATATGTGTCATAAAACATGCTCAGTGTTTTCACACTACTACCACCTTTTTGCCTTTTCACTCGCAGGGAACGAGGGATTGGTAGAGAGTGGGAAGTATGCAGAAGGTGTTAAATTGAGCCAGGAATAAACACAGTAGCTGTTAGATCTGTATTAAATAGAAATGCCTCTGGGTCACACCCCTCACTCCCCAGGGCCACAACTGATCTGTGTGTGGATATGCATGTGTGTCTAAGTGCACATGCTGCCGTATGTGTGCGTATAGCACTAATGTGGGCTGTGAGATGTGAGCACAGCAGACAAGGACACAACAGAAAGCTAGCCTTAGGGACGGACAAACAGAGAGAGAGCACCACTGATTGGAGCCAATAGGATTAAAGCAGCAGTGTGACCTTCACAGATGTCTGTTAACAGAGAAAATACTCTGGTTCTCATTCAGTCTCAGCAGAGCTCCCCGACAACAGAGCTGCTGAAGCTTAATGGATACTAACTGCTGGTCATTATATTCCATGGTTCCAGGGTCTTAATGTGGGAATTTGTCGTACTGAGTCAACTGTGCACACTGTAAAATGTAATATTGTGTAATATTAAATACACTGTAAAAAAGAAAAAGTTGAGAAAACATAAAATTTCAAGGCAACATGATGCAAGAGATTTTTGAGTTTTCTCAAATTTGCCAACTGTTGTTGACTTAACTAAGATTTACAAGTTCTGCCAACTTGGATCTTCTCGTTCACCTAATTAGGATAATCCTGGAAGTCTAACAAAGAAATTCTGGTTTCAATGCCATGTATTTCTGCCTTCACCAAACAAGGATATTCTTGTTGAGTAATCATACAATTCTTACTCCAGTGAGTTGGAAATTTACCTATATAAGTAAAAGAAATGTATGCTGTTATTGTACTTGGGAAAAAACACTCAATAAATAGATATAGAATAAAACAAAGCACAATTCAATGTTATCTAAAAGCTTATTTATTTTGTTCAACAGTGCTTTCAGTACATTTCAGAATGTCATGGGTAGTAGGGTGAATTTCTGTTAAAAAAAAAAAAAGAAAGAAAGAAAAAAAGAAATAAACAAACAAACAAAAACGTGTTGCCAGTTTCTTTTGGGTGCTTTGGCAATAACGTCTCTGCTGAATACAGAGTCCAGAACCAAAAAAGAAAAGTGTCCAGCAACTTAATAATTCACGCACACACCCTGACCGTCTTGTAAAAGCTGAACATAACTATTGCACATTAAATAGGGTAGTGCCACAAACGATGCCTATGTACCCAGACATTGACATTTTACATGGGCTTACTATGATGAACTATGGAAGTTAAAAGTTATTAGAAATGTTACCATCAATGAAGAGGAAACTAACAGGTAAAACACCAGTTCTATGCTTCATATGGAAAACACTATAACAAATCTTTTAAAATACTACAAGACAAATTTTCACCATATATTCTCAACAATACAGATTCATCTGACTAAAATTTACATTTCGAATAATGATTTATCCACTTCACCTTCATAAAGTCCGACCAGGTCAAAATAAGACTGGCCTCAATTGCTTTAAAGGTATAACTCATCTGCTTTGGATAATCAATGTTGAGGGCATACAGAAGGCCAAAGAGGTATGCCAAGGCAGTAGAGAGATCTGGAATGTTATGTAGCACGATGTCCCCTTCCAACACAACTGCATGTTCTCGCACAGACGTATCGGCATCGTCATCTTGTAGGATGGTGAGGATGGCAACTGATGCACCGTTCAACACTGGTTCCAAAATGTCAGTGTCCTGAAGAAAAGTAAAATATGAATTATTGAAAGCTAAGAAAAACTAAAGCCCAAACAAATTTCTAAAGATTTTAACTTTAACCTCTATACCATGCTGGTCACTTGACTCATAGAGGTTTTAAGAAGAAAAAGCTTATTTTCCTATAATTAATGCCACCTTGTTGAGTTTTGAACAAACATATTTTCTTCTGGAACACCCACTAACAATGCCCAGCTGCTGCTCAGCAGAAAAAAAAAAAAAAAGGAGTGAGAGTTATGACAACTGCAATCCCCACTATAAAATTATCTGGACTGCACTGAGGAAGTGCACATTTCCATTTTGGATTAACTCATCCTTTAAAAACATCTCATAGCAATTAGATTTACTTGCATTACTTTTTTGTACTTACTAAGCACTTCAGGAAAACCTCTGTTGCATCGTCCCTTGAGGAAAATGGGCTGGCGTCTCAGTGCCCGTTGGACACAATGTCGGATGCCTAAAGAGTATTCAGTGGAAAACAAGAATTTCAATTAGTGTAGTAACATGGTGTACTATACACAATGCAAAATCAGAACTCTCATAGTAATGAAAATAAAGCACAGGTCAGACCCAGCAACACGCAAAACTTACAAAAAACAACAACACCATGTTAACAATTTTACTTTCTTTTTACAAATTAAATAAAAATACTGCCAAATAAGAACAAAGCAATGACTGATGACATTAATTTTTACTGACTGATGTGTTTTGTTTGAAGCCAACATCTTTTTCAGTTTCTGTTCAGAGAAAAGTATACTCTCTTCTAAAAATGTCAGATAAAGGGGCACTTCACTCACCTGTTCGTCAAGTTTATCCAGGAGGTCTTCCATCTCCTCACAAAGAGCTCCCTTCTTAGACCGGTACAGTTTCAGCAGGCCAGGCACAAATTTGTCAAGAGATGCATTGAAGGTCCCCAGGAGGTCTTTGCTTGTGATCCAATGAAATGTTTCAGATATCTAAACAATACAGTCACCAAAATATTGTCATTTATTCAGCACAGAAAATTAGCTGTCTTGGACAGTCTGCACCATGTTATATGCCTGATTGTGTTATCAACAGCAAAACCTACTTCAAAAATCTCTCATGAATATGTATTTTGCACAGGAATAGAAATACCCTCCACAAAACCCAGTATCAATATGAAAATACATATTATGTTCTAAGTTGCACCAAAATCCGTGACCAATCAGACCTGCCTTAGTATTCTTTCCCTAACCATCTCAGTGTATAGAAGTCCTATTTCTAGCACAAAAAAACCAAACAAACAAACAAAAAAAACATTCTAAATCAAAATTATGAGATTGCCTTTCTGTTTCACAATTTCGATTTAGCATGGGGACTCTTCTTGTACTGGGAGAAATGTTCAGGGTAAGGATTTGAATATAACACTGGCAAGGGCCTTGACTGGAGTAGTAGCACAAGATAATAAAGTTGGCCAATGCATTACCCCAGCAAATACTGTACTACTTCAATATAGTCAATCTGGTATAAATCATGCCCAATTTGAATAATACTTAAATTATAAATAAATTAGGACAATCTTACCTCCTCAGAGGAAAACAGCGCAGGTCATCTCTCCTGGACACACACACTGGACACCACAGGCTGACACTCCACAAGGAGATCCTTTCTTAAATAGATAACTATCATATCTGACATCATATCTCACAGTACAATAATATTGAATGGGTTGCATTGTTGTACTTTGTCATGTTTCTCAGGTCTTTGTCTGAATTTCTTATGAACATTACTTGTCATGTTCTCATGTTGTTGCTAAGGATTGTCTTATTGCACTGGAGTCACACTGGGTTAAATATTTACACTTGGGTTTTAAGGGGTATTTATTATTTTCTTCATTATTTTATTTACGGGTTGTACGGAAGCCCCAAACGCAATTTCATTGTTCTCTGACAATGACAATAAATAAATGGAAATGAAATGAAATGAAAATCTACTAGTCACTTCAGCTCTATAGAAAAGTGTGTTTGCTCTAAGGTAAGTGATCAAATGAACTCACAGGAGTGTGTGAAGCAGACTTTTTCAGTATAGTCCATGTTATAGTTTATAGCTCAAACACATGGATCCTTAAAGCTTAATCAAGCTGTTGACTTTTTAATTATTTGTTCAGCATACCCTGATAGCCCTAACCCTAACTTTTTTCCTATATTATTACCAACTGTACCCACTTTGTGGTTTACCCATGCACCTCAGCACCACCCACAGTATGAACCAATGCAAGCCTAACACCTCCCAGCGGATTTCTCCCTCCCACTCCCAACCACACATCACTGTATGGCTTCTGTCCGCCCCACTTTCCCCTCCTTTCTATTTGTGCATGCATATATTTGTCACAGTCTCACACTCTATGCATGTGGGCATGGATATTTCTGAAATCACCTGCCCTATCCGGCCGTGTGTTTTGAACAGCCATGAACTCTTTCTGGGTCTTGTAATTTTCCATTCTAACCAGCTGATACCAGGAGAGGTCATGTTCTGAAGCCAGCTTGGCTTGTGTTAAGCCATTTTGGATCCGTCACTTTCATCTGAGCTGACATTTAGTGTTCAGTGTGGAGGTGATTCAGCTGAATGCTTTTTTTCCCTGAAATGCACACCATGACCCTGGTGTTTACATTAAATGAAAGAGAATTGAGGTGATGCAACAAAGTTTTTTATCTGGATAATTTCATAATAAGAAAGAGCACAGTAAGTAACACACATCCATTATTTATGCATTCTATATGCATTTAAACCTGCCATTATGTCAGTCTTGCTAATGAATTGCTAACACCTGGGTGTACTGATGAAGCATTTTGAAAGGTCAGTCACAGTTGGGCTTCTCCTCAGTGCTAAATATGCCAGTTGAATGACTTTAACGTAAAAGAGCATCAGTAGGAAATTCAGTGTCTGCATTAGCATTTCTTCATACATCTGACGTAGTGATGGGAGAATGACAAGTTAGAGTAAAGATAATGCCTTAATGTTGGATTACGTAATGCATTGTCTCACTGCTGTGTTTTCACACTGATAAGGAGTAGTGATATAACCTTCGACAACATGACAACCAAATAACAGCAAGTGCTTTTCCTCTTTGTTGTCCCTGATAAATTGTGATAAAGTTTTTTCCTAGCATAATTTAATTCTTTCCTTACATAATTTTGTGCACAAAGTAGTGTGTTTCCACACATATTTGCTCAGCATAACTACAATGACTTTGTGCAGACTCACACGTCAGGATGAAGCTTCAACTGATAATCGGTTTAGTTCATCATATTACTTCTTCTCGTTATAACAAGACAGAAAAGCCTCCGCTGGACGGCAGCGAGGGCAGAACCTGGATGGAAGAAGGCCGGTCCCAAACTCAGCTCACAGCTGTGGATGGTCCCGATGAAGCTGCGACAGACGACGGAGACCGTCCAGCATGGGATTCTAAGATTCAGTATGTGTTAGCCCAGGTGGGCTTCAGTGTGGGCTTAGGGAATGTGTGGAGATTTCCATACCTCTGCCATCAAAATGGAGGCGGTGAGTGACAAGATTAACTTACAGGTTTAAGTGATTAACTTAGTAGCTGTTTTGGTGCCAAAGCAATGCAACACATAAAAAGAAATAAATACTTGAATAAAAGGGAATTTAATATAAATGAACAGCAGGACTTCCTAATACTATAAACAGATGGGTGACACATTGTGTTACAACTTGGTAATAAAGCAGTAATATTGGGGTAATAAGGGGGAAACTGGCTCAAATATTTTACTGCCACTAAATTAATAACACCAAAGTAATTATTTTGTATCAAAAGTATTTATAGCTGCATAATATTACACTGAAATGTATACAATTGGGTAATAACAGACCAGAAACTAGGGGTAAAAACTTGGAAACAAATGTATGCATATGAGGTAAAACTAATTAATAATTAGCACAGTAATATATTAGTAACGATATGATATCCTGATGGTAATAAAATGGTAAAATCCTCCTTTGAATTTTCATATGCATAACATAACTGTTAATTTTATTACAATACTGGAAAGTAAACAGTTTATGTATAGCAATAGAGGCTGAATGATGATCTAATTTCAAACCATAGTTTACAAAGGATTTATGGATGAGCAAGACGCTGTTGCTTCATAAACATGAACTAATCACACTATGAAGGGAAGCAAAAACAATAAATGACCATACTTTAACATCCTGACCACATGGTAGTTCACCTCAGCAGTTTATACTAATAAAAATGACTTAAAAATGAATTTGAGTTTATATTAATTTTAATATATGTGCGGCTGATGTGTGGATTTTGTGTTAATATTGACTCATTCAAGCTGTCTTAAGCTCCAAAACATGGGCTGGTGCCCTGATACATATTAAATTCATTGCTCTGTCAGTGATTACAAGGCATTCAACACCTGAAGTATCAAAGCAGCCCAAACCATGATGCTCCCTCCACTGTGCTTCAAAGTTGAGATGAGGATCAGTGCCAGTTTTCAGTGCTCTTTACCTCCAAACAGGGCAAAATATTTAAACTTTTGGTTTATCTGTCTACACAACGTTGTCCCAGCAGTGCTGTAGTATACAGCTTTATGCATCATTATACTGCTTTTTTGTATTTTTGATTTCTGAGATCCTGCGAATGTCACTGTGTGAAACTGACTTTTCTTTCTGGAGAAGAATAGAACTCTAAACCATATTTTATTTATAGCTGTACACCACATGCATGCAGCATGTTTGGTTAGATCATGAGACTCCAAGCATCTTTTAGAGAGGTTGCTGACATATAAATTTGCTCATTTTTTCCAGCTTCAATGGCAAATTCTGAGTTTGTGTTAAAAAAAAAAGTCAAGAACTGTTGTTTTTTTAATGTGCTTAGTTAGACTGTGTTTGCCTGTGTGTGCAAATGCAAAGTTTTTTTCCCTCTGGAACTACAGGTGACTTTGGGTTTGCCTTTCAAATATATGTCCTCCTTTGTTCCTTCCAGGTGCCTTCATGCTGCTGTATGTTTTTCTTTTGGTGGTTGTGGGAGTTCCACTGTTTTTTATGGAGCTGGCTGCTGGTCAAAGCATTCGACAGGGCAGCATCGGTGTATGGAAGCACATCTCTCCAAAGCTGGGAGGGATCGGCTACTCCAGCTGCATGGTGAGCATTTTCTTTTTTTTTTCTGTCTGAGACCTTTTTCTGTTTACGTTCATGTACCTGTGTGTTCTGATAAGGCTGCTGTTGTTTGACAGCTGACTTGCTTTTTCCAAGTCTGGGTTTCAAAAGTAGCACCGGGGTCAGTATTTTTAATCTCTTCACCTTCACTTATCTGGCCCCAATCCTGCATCACGTGTCACCGCCTTTATCACCTTTCTGTAAACACCTTAGCCAAGCTGCATGTGTGTGTATATACTCACGCACACCCATGCTGTAACATGAGAAAGGTAGTGTGCTGTGCGTCTGTGCTGGCAGTTGATTGCGTAACAAGTTGGGGAAAACACAGAGTACCCAAGAACGTTTTTGTCCGCACACACAACAGAAATCTACGACTAGATAGCCTGTGGTTTTTATAAAGCGTGTTTATTTTTCTTTAAATAGACCTAACCTCTGTTTGTCATTGTTAAGGTCAATGTC
Source organism: Haplochromis burtoni (assembly GCF_018398535.1). Lineage (NCBI taxonomy): Eukaryota > Metazoa > Chordata > Actinopteri > Cichliformes > Cichlidae > Haplochromis > Haplochromis burtoni. The sequence goes on along the minus strand of NW_024583132.1, from coordinate 144,405 downwards.
GAACCTTATGGCTACATTCCCTGGGTTAGCCTTTACTTGTAGGCTACAAGTATAAAAGAAATCACAGCATTACACTGAAGCTGCAAACAATTTGCAGCATATTTTAATAATATGATTAATAATACTGATTATTTATTGATATAAATGCTTTCTTCTTCCCCAGGTCTGTTTTTATGTGGCTTTGTACTATAACGTTATCATTGCATGGAGCCTGTTCTACATGGGTAACTCCTTTCAGTATCCTCTGCCATGGGAGAAGTGTCCAACGAATGTAACCTCCAATGACACAGGTAATCACATGACCGAGTGAAATGAAGTGATGTCTGATGAAGCCTACAGTGTTTTCTTTTCTCAATCAACAGTGAAAGAATGCGCAGGCAGCTCCCCAACGTCGTATTTCTGGTTTCGGAAAGCTCTCAACATCACAAATTCCATTGAAGAATCTGGAGAGTTTAACCCCATCATGACAGGCTGTTTATTGGCTGCTTGGGCAATTGTTGCCTTGGCAATGATAAAGGGCATCAAGTCTTCTGCAAAGGTACATGAACACCAGTCCCACCGTTAGCACACAAATATAAAGTGTTTGTGTTAATGTTAGCTCGCCCCTTTTCTGCCTCAGGTTGGAGATCCGTAGCGTTACAGAAAACAAACACTGAAATATACACTACAATGGGAAAGTACAAGAGGAAAAAAAGAGACCTCTACTCATGCTGGGCTCCTGGGAGGACAGCATGAGAACAGGAAACAAAAAAACTCCTCTGCACAAAAAAGCACATAAATGTCCACAGCACAACATTATGGAACACATGACAAGCCACAGGGTCGGGTGGGGGGTGAGGAGTAATCCGAAGCAAACACAGCAGCCATCCTGCCCAAGTGTGTGCTACCATTCCAGCGCGGGCTCAGACATGCCATGTTCCCACTTACATTAGTATTTTTCCATATATTCACTGTGCTTACTTGACAGCTTGTCTTAAATGTATTCGATGGAAATTAATAACTGCATTTTCAATTATTCTAAACTTTTTGTGTATCTGACAGTACTATAATCTTCTACAGTGATTATAACATTTTAGTACACATTAACACTAAGAAACAGACACGCAAAATCAATGGCTGGGAAAAAGCTGCTGATGTTAGCTAGCCATCTTAAACATGGACACCTGCACTGACAACGCATCTTCCAAAATGGGCAGAAATATTTTTAGTGGACCTTCTCACAGTGGCTCAGCAGGATGGAGCAGGATGTCTACAAATTGAAATGTTGGTAGCTCTTCCAGGCTTCATGTCAAGGTAATCTTGGCAGGATAATGAACCCAGAGTTGCTCCTGATGTATCTCTGTGAATGTTAGAAAAAGTGTTAAAGCAAAGGTAAAAGCATTGTGTGAATGAGAGTTGCAGTAGGAGGCGCTTTGTGTGATCAACTTGGGTAGAATGGCTAAGATGACAACCACAGTTTTACATTTTGGCTGTATAACCTTGAGCCAAATGTTGCACTTACCCAGTAAATATGTTGACATTTGATAACTGTTGGCTGACAACCTTTTCTCAATGTCTACCTATGGTGGAAAATCCTATGGGCTCAAAATGTGGTCATAAATATTTTGTACTTGTAAATCAGGATTTGTATGTGTAAAAAGAATTTGTGTGTGCGTAAAAAAGATTTGTGTGTGTGTAAAAAAGATTTGTATGTGTAAAAAAGATTTGTGTGTGGACTTAGCAAAAAAACCCTGCAAGTTACAAGTACGAATTTTGACCCTATTTTTCTTCCTTTCATCTGATTGGTCAATGTCATGTCAATCACAAATGTAACAATCCAATCAGAGAACAGATGGGTTTGGCTGTCGGAGGGGCGCTTTTTTTGAACTGCAGGTCTTTGAAGGGAATAAATGCCCTTTTACATGCCAACCCAGCGTTTTCCTTCATCACCACGAAGGAAAACAGTCTGTGGTCGTCCGAGTTTGGTGATTTTTGTGTCACAGGACTACGTGTTTAATACAGGGACTTCCACAGCCTTTTCAACAGCGCTGCGGACCGCGGGGGGCAGTGTTTTGGAAATGACAGTCTTCATTACAAAGCTTTCTTCGTTATGAATTAGCATACATGTTTTTATTGAACATTTGAAGAACTAGCAAAAAAAAAAAACTCTTGTAGAGGACATAAAGTCAGAGATAGAAAAGACAAGGAGCAGGTGCATCTAGTACAGGTAGAGCTGCTGCAAAAACCCACAGAGCCCAGCAGCCAGCAACAAATTCTGGATCCTTTGCTTTTAGTTAGCAATTAGCATTAGCAGCACATCCTGCGTCCGATGTGAAAGGACTTTTATGCTGCGCACTGTGACTCACAGCAATGGTCCGGGTCAGCCCTGACATTGTGTTAAACTAATCCTAAAGTAATAATGGTATTTCTAACTGACATACCACAACTTTATCCTTTCAACAGCTGCTGAAAGTAAGGGGACCTAACTGCTATCAGATATTTATATAGAGATTACCCTTCAAGGACCTGCAGTTCAAAAAAGTGCCCCTCCGACAGCCAAACCCATCTGTTCTCTGATTGGATTGTTTAATTTGTGATTGACATGACATTGACCAATCAGCTTAAAGGAAGAAAAATAGGGTCAAAATTCGTAGTTGTAACTTGCAGGGGTTTTTTTGGGCTAAGTCCACGCACAAATCTTTTTTACACATACAAATCTTTTTTACACATACAAATCTTTTTTACGCACACAACTTTTTTTACACATACAAATCTACAAGTACAAAACCGATTTACAAGTACAAAATATTTATGACCACATTTTGAGCCCATACAAATCACTCCAAAATGAAAGTTGAACCTGCATTGTGGACGTTTACCACAATGATGATTCAAGTTACCATGGTCTTTGTTCATAGGAAGGTACAAACCACATACATGCTGTGTGATTGTTGGGGTTATTTTTAATATTGTCGTGTCCTTGCCTTGCAAAAAAACCACCTTGAAGCGACTGTTACTGTGAATAAATAAAAAGAAAATTTTTTGCAATACTTTAATCTGTGTTTTTCACCTTGTAAGAGATGCTGATGCAATATTTACATGAAAACACCATAAACATCCTAACATTTACGGTTCAGTTTTTTTGGTGCTGTGCCATGACCACTGTGTTTGCTGGGTATGCACTCAAATTACTAAGTTTAAAAATAAAAGTATGCAATTTGAGGAACCTGAGGGTTGGTGCTTGGCAGGTAAACTGGTAAACTTTAATTTTTAATAGTGAAGTGAGATTGAGAAAAGCAAATGATCATATTTTACAAAATGCTGCACTGTTGAAATCATTATCCGTTTCTTTTTCCAATCTTAGGTGATGTACTTTTCCTCCATTTTTCCCTATGTGGTGCTTTTTATTTTCCTGATCAGAGGATTACTTTTGGACGGTGCCTTGGAAGGAATCACCTACATGTTTTATCCTAAGGTAAGCAATATTCTCTCTCTTCCTTTTTCTTGACATCTTTTCTTTATTTTCATTTAACTAACAAAAGACAAACACCTCAGTGATTACAAAAAAACCCATAATAAAACATTTTAAGCTTTGACGAAAGAATGTAAACCTAAAGATGCTTTTATTTTGTCATATTTGCAGCTGGAGATCTGGGGTAACGTGCAGGTGTGGCGACAGGCTGCTACACAAGTGTTTTTCGCCCTGGGCCTGGGCTATGGTTCTGTTATCGCGTACTCCTCCTACAATCCAGTCCACAACAACTGCCACAGGGATGCTCTGATGGTCTCCTGCATCAACTTCATGACATCCGTGCTGGCCTCTCTAGTGGTTTTCATCGTGCTCGGTTTCCGTGCCAAGAACATTGCACTACGTTGTGTGGCTGAGTACGTATGTCTGTGCATGATTGAAATGGTAATTCAAATCCAACTAGCGAGCACTTTTAGATTGGCAAACTGCCGTAACAATCTTAAGGTGGACTGCTTGTTTGATTGGTTATCTTAGATTTATTTATTATTTTTGTGTTTAACCTTTTCAGAAATCTCAGTGTACTAAACTTATTGGCGTCCAGTGGATCTAACCAGCATTGGTGGCCATGGTTCAACATGACAGATGTAAGCACTGTGACTTTAGCTGAATACAGAGAGTGGTACCATCTCTACAGCTCCATGGTGGGTCCTAAAATCACTGACTGCAGTCTGGAGCAGGAGATGAATAAGGTAATCTTGAGATATTAATAACAACAGCTTTGCTTCACAACATGATTAAAAACAAAGCAAGAGAAACAAAAAAACAACAACAAACAAACAAACCAAAAAAGGTAAAAAAAAACAACAACAAAAAAAACAGTAGTGTTTTTGCAGTAGTTTAAGGGATCTAAGAAACTGGAACAAGTAGCGTGTAAACGGTAACAAGATGGGAATACACATCTATAAGCATGCGTGAAAATTAGGACAACAGCTGAGATTTCTTATGTATATATGTTCTGTATTATAATACATTATAGGAAGAGGTATGTCCAATAATAAAGAGCAGTCACTGGTATTAAACTGAGTTTCTAATGTGCTGCTTCACTCATCCAGGATTACAAAGTGTTTTAAAGACAACTTTGCATAAATGAAAGAACTGCAGGTGTCCTACGAGGCACAAGATACTGGATCGGTTACAAAAATCAAAGTTGAACATTTCAGTAACAATTGTATGTAGGCGAGCGCCGATGTTCCCAGGACCTACGAAGAATCTAGGAGGTGCTATAAAATATCCAGCAGGCAAGACAATGAAAATGTATTGGAAATTGTATCTTGCTGGTTTTCTAGGAAAAATGAAAGCAAGCTGTGATACTAAAGAAGGAGATACTAAAGAAACAGGACAAGATGTACAAAGAGTCATGTTATCTCACGGTGTTTGTTTTATTTAAAAAGAAAAGACCTATTCTCTGTGTTAAAGAGCATGTTATGCAAAAGGTGCACAGGTAATTTACTGGTATAGATTAGCTCTGGAAACAGCATCACAGTTAACACACATTTGTTGTCTGTTAGACTGAGTGGATCTGCTTTTTCCCCACGTATTTCCACTATCTTACTATCTTGTGTGCGTTCAGGGTGTCGAAGGGACAGGCCTGGCATTCATAGCATTCACTGAGGTGATGGCCTTCTTCCCAGCTAGTCCCTTCTGGTCCGCCCTGTTTTTCCTCATGCTGCTCAACCTGGGCCTCAGCACCATGTTTGGAACAATGCAGGGAATCCTCACACCTCTCATGGACAATTTCAGCCTCTTGGGGCGTCACCGAACCCTACTCACGGGTACTGAACATCAGTTGACATGTGTTCAAACTCTGCTGCTGTATTTTATTGTTATTTTTTTCTTAAATAAAACTACATAAAAACCAAAAAAGTGCAAGATTCTCGTACTGCAGTGGTGTACTATGGGAGATAAATGTAGTCTTGTTGTCTTTGAAGTGGTCTTTAAATGTTTTCTGTCTTTTAGTGTCCAGCTGTGCTTTGGGGTTCATTATTGGATTACTGTTCACTCAGCGCTCTGGCAACTATTTTGTGACCATGTTTGATGACTACTCTGCAACCCTGCCTTTGGTCATTGTGGTCATTTTTGAAACCATTAGTGTGGCGTGGGTTTATGGAACAGATCGGTAAGCAACGTTATCTCTGACTTTCACAGGTTTTTTTGTCTTTATATGTTTGTTTGAAAAGATGCATTTTAAGAAAAGCATTTTGATTATTGCAGCTTTCTGGATGATATTGAAATAATGCTCAAATGGCGCCCTCCGGTGGTGTACAAGTACCTTTGGAAATATGTGTGTTTGCTGGCGATGGTCAGTCTTCTGGCAGCCAGTTTGCTCCGCATGGTCTTCAAAGGGCCCACGTACACCGCCTGGAATCAAAGCACGGTGAGATGTTCGACTTCAACTTTCCATCAAATCACATGATTTTAAACTTCAAATAGCCAGTTACTGTTTTAAAATATCAGGTGGTGTTTGCATAGCTCTTTTCTACTATGAGCACTCACTGTGATTTTTAACACAAGCCTTATTCACCCAAACACTCACACTCATTCTGATGAATACATCAGGAGAAAGTCAGAATTCATTGTATTTGTCCTGAAAACTGGACAATCTGGGATCAAACATCCCACTCCACTTCAGTAGACAACCTCCTGACCCACAGTACACACTATATGCATGTGTGTAACACATATATGCATGCTGGAAGATGTTGTGGTTTTAGCACAGTGTCCAAAACAGTAGAAAAGAAACTTTTTTTTGTATCAACTCTGATGATCTCACAGACCTTCAGTGCAACCACCATCTCAATGTTCTGGATTCTCATTTCCTTTATTGTGATGCTCAACAAATGGAAAGTGGTTAATTTATACTGATATTAGGAGATTCACTTGGCCAGACAATAACATTGACCTTAGGATCCTGAACTAGAGTGTTTATATTTATTCTACATATGGCATTTTTGTGCAGTTTATTCAGGTTACGCAGGGAAGAACAAATACGCTGATGATGTGGACGTCTGAAAAACTCATCTGACATTATAGCGTTAAACCTCATCATCACCTGTCCCTCTGCATCATATTGACTCCCTGTATGTTTAGGATTGTTGTCCTGCTGACTGGTGACATATTTTCCAGTGAGCGTTCATTCTGAAGCTTTCATTTGTAACAAAATCATCAGTAAACGAGAGCGTGTGGTTTCATTGGCACAGCTGTGCAGTGGTTATACTCACACCAAGATGCGATCCAAATACTTATGTCTGGATTCATCTGCTGTGACATAGCACAACAATATCTCTGTATTTATTCTTCATAAGAATAGTCAAGTTAGCCATTTTTTGTAGCGTCAACCTGCTTATCTGTTAACTGCACTTTTATGCTTTTGCATAACCATCTCTTATCTTTTTAATTTTATAGCTCCTTTTAATCCCACAAGTAAACATTTATCTAACAGCCAAAGGTAATTCTGCCAGTGTTTGTCACTCTTAAGCTCTGTGTCTCTGCCTCTTCAGGCTTCTGAGATGACTCTCGAGTACCCTGGCTGGGCCCTGGCTATGATCATCATGCTTATAGTGTTTGCCAGCTTGCCTGTACCTGTCAGCTACATCTATTCCTTAGTGAAGAACCGCTGGGTCCGTAGCACTCCCTCCCAGGTTGAAGTCGGCCAGGAAATGCGTCGCGAATTGTACACCAAGTGCAGCTCTACCGAGCAGCCAGATTCCCATTTCCATCCTGTCCACTTCAGGGAAGACGAGGTTCATCCCACGCCTGCCTTCCTGTCGGTGGGCAACGAACATTACCGGCTCCTTTCCCAGGAGGAGGACGAGGAGGAGGAGGAGGAGGAACAAGACACGGGGGTGTGAGCATGGTGGTCAGAAGGAAGTTGTTTGAGAAAGGACAAAATTCAAATAGAAAGAAAAGTACAAAGACAAAAAACTAAAGCAAGCAGAGCAATGAACAGCGTTATCCTTGGATTTTATGTCTTTATTTTCAGTAAACCTTTGAAAAGTTGTTTTAACTATGTATTTATATTGTATCATCCTCCTAGTGCCTCCATATACTTGTTTTCTGAACCAGCTTTGCTGTTCAGAAGATAGAAACAGTTGTACATAAACAATAAAACAAACAGTTGTGTTTTTGAAAGGATTTAAAGTAGGAAACGTATGCAACATGCTGGTGACAGTCACTACTTTCATGCTGGTGAATGCAGCAGCTCATAAAAATGCTTATGGGATCTTTTTTTAGCTGAAGGACTAATATGTATTTGCATGAAAACATTCTGCCTTGAGTAACTGTGGTGTGTGTGTGTGGTGTGTGTGTGTGTGTGTGTGTGTGTGTGTGTGTGGTGTGTGTGTGTGTGTGTGTGTGTGTGTGTGTGCGTGCGTGCGTGCGTGCATGTGTCGTTGTGATACCTTGAAACAGAATCACGTGTTCCTGGTTTGAAATGTGACAGGAACGTTTTGTGTTTTTTCTTCGAACCTTTTTTTTGCGTTTTGGTTATTTTATGCTTTCTATAAATTTTACCTCATAAGCAGAACAGCAATGTTTTCTTCAACGCTGTTCGCAAAAAATGTGCTGTGCGTATTTTTTACTGTATTTTAATAAACTCTAGGTGGCAGAGCCTGATCTCTGCTCTATATGATCAAATTATACATATTGTAATATATATTGACAGCACAGAGGCACTAATCATGGCAGCACAAGAACAAGCTCTGAGTACAAGATCCATAGAGGCTGGGGTCTATCACACCAGGCAAGACCCCAGGTGCAGGCTGTGTAAAGATGCCCCAGAGACAATCCAGCACATAACAGCAGGGTGCAAGATGCTAGCAGGACAAGGCATACATGGAACGCCATAACCAAGTGGCCGGCATAGTGTACAGGAACATCTGTGCCGAGTATAACCTGGAAGTCCCGAGGTCAAAATGGGAGACGCCCCCAAGGGTGGTGGAGAATGACCGAGCTAAGATCCTGTGGGACTTCCAGATACAGACGGACAAAATGGTGGTGGCTAACCAACCGGACATAGTGGTGGTAGACAAACAGAAGAAGACGGCCGTAGTGATCGATGTAGCGGTTCCGAATGACAGCAATATCAGGAAGAAGGAACACGAGAAGCTGGAGAAATACCAAGGGCTCAGAGAAGAGCTCGAGAGGATGTGGAGGGTGAAGGTAACGGTGGTCCCCGTGGTAATCGGAGCACTAGGTGCGGTGACTCCCAAGCTAGGCGAGTGGCTCCAGCAGATCCCGGGAATAACATCGGAGATCTCTGTCCAGAAGAGCGCAGTCCTGGGAACAGCTAAGATACTGCGCAGGACCCTCAAGCTCCCAGGCCTCTGGTAGAGGACCCGAGCTTGAAGGATAAACTCGCCCGCAGGGGCGTGCTGGGTGTTTTTATATATATATATATATATATATTCAAATAATTGGAGAAGAACTTAATTTACCTGTTACTACCACACACCCAATTCGATTGTTGGTACTTGCTGGCTTGTGTAGCCACTAGGTAACAAAAGCTAACACTGCGTACCCTAGCATCCTGTCATCTTTGTATTTACTATGCATGTTGAAAAATAAAGATAAACTTTGAAACCCCTTGGTGTGCATTGTTTTCCCTGTATTCCTCTTCATCGCAAGGGGGCTTTTATCCCAGGTTTTTCTGTTTGACTTTTTTCTTTTTTTTTTTATTATCTTGGGGGTTTGTCGATTTTTTTTTCAGGTTGTGTTGTAGCTCTGGGGCGTGTTACCAGGGAATTGGTTCTTATGAATTTAGCGCTATAAACCAAGGATAAGGTTGTGATTTTCCATTAATAGTAATGTTTAATATTCTTGGATGGTTTTAAAACTTAACTGATAAAAAAGCTTATAGTCCTAACTCAAGAGGGCTTAAGATCTAGACCCGTGTACAGAACCCAGGATACAGAGTTTAAACTCAAAGGGTGGATTTATTAAAGAACTCTCCATCAACAAAAACAAAACAAATAATAATGGATTGGATTTATATAGCGCTTTTCAATGACACTATTCATTCACTCTCGCATTCACACACTGGTGGAGGCAGCTACAGTTGTAGCCACAGCTGCCCTGGGGCAGACTGACAGAAGTGAGGCTGCCATATCGCGCCATTGGCCCTTCTGTCCAACACCAGTAGGCGGTAGGGTAAAGTGTCTTGCCCAAGGACACAAGAACCAGGACAGAGAGCT
>NW_024583132.1:122886-134684 GCF_018398535.1 Haplochromis burtoni | reverse complement strand
AACCTCTATCCGCCTGAGAGAAAATGTTTGCAATAATGAAACATTTCAATATAATGTAGAGAAACGAGAAAAAAAAAGATTAAGGATCGGACTCTCCGATCCTTACTACGCATGTGCAAAGTCGGACCGTACAGATCCCGTCTACCCGTGGAATTGTACATAAAATCAATACTCCACCAACAAAAAGGCTCTCAAAACAATACAATACTTTCCACAGCTTTGAAGGATGGTCAGGTGTATCCTTCGTGGCCCACCCTATGCCAGAATTCATAGCGCGGCCCAGCCGATTCTAGTCTCCAACAATGGCGGCAGCCACTTAGTTTTAATATTACTCTTATTACTCTTTCTGGGTCACAAAGTAAACTTTTAAGATATTTTCAGGCAAGAATGTAGCTGTGTAAATTTCAAATATCTGCTCAGTTTATTAAGACAACACATTTTTGCAAAAATGCTTCTACGTTTTCGGAGACGTCTGTTACCACCGGCTTCGATAGCTAGCTGGCTCGCTAGAGCAGCGAGAACAGCGAACTCCTGGCATATCATTTTCACATAGAAAATCTTAATAACAGATGTCGTTAGCTTACCTGCTAGGGCAAATGGTCAGCAGCTCCCGCACCTGTCCAAAAAATGGTCAAATAATACACTCCAACTTCAGACCAGGTAAAATCCTAATGGTCGAAAAATTGTAATTTTCATCCAACTTTGGCCGCGTTTGTTCAAATTTTCTTAGCAGGTTTTCAGTCCAGAACACATCGACAAACCACTATCACACAGCTCAGGTCTGCTCAGGCTCGTTTGGTCTAGTTCAAACTTGTTCAGACCACGTGTGCAAGTCATCTACGGGGTTTCCCACTGGTTCACAACTTGACTCAAAAAATCTACTCAAAAGTTGATAATCTTTGTTATGCTCTCTAGAAAATCTTAGTTAGGACAACAATGGAAGAAATTTGTTGGGCAGACAAGCTTTTTTAGGTTGTAAATGGAAAGTTTTATTTCTAAGTCAGTTTAATTTGAAAACTTTAATCAAATCAACAATTACTAGTTATCGTTTTTACAGTGTAGATTGAACTCAATTTTTATCAATTTGTTATTAAAACTCAATTTAAATAAGTTACAAGTACTTTTTTTATGAAAAAATACTGATAAACTCAATTTATTTGAGTTTTCTTAACTTAGAAAAACTAAGTAAGCTGGAAGTTTTGCTTCTCCACGCTCCCTCAAAAGCTGCAACATCCGTAGCATTGAGCTGTGATCAAGCTGCATATTTCAGAGAGGCCTTTTATTGTGGGCAGTCTAAGGCACACCTGTGCAATATTCATGCTGTCTGATCAGCACCTTGATATGCCACACATGCGAGGAGAAGATGTAAATCTGTCAATTTTTGTTTTGTCATTTCTTTATGGGTTTTGTGATTGATTGTGTTTTTGAGGATCTCTTGTATTTCAGTTGGGTTCTCTTTGTATATTAGTATGGTTGATTGTTTCATTTAGCATTTATTTTATCCTCTGTAGCCTGTTTATATCTAGATATTTTCAGGCGAGAATGTAGCTGTGTAAAGTCAAATATCTGCTCGATTTATCAAGACATCACATATTTGCAAAAATGCTCCGACGTTTTCGGAGACGTCCATTTTTTTCATGCTTTGTGGCAGCTTTTGAACATCTGTGGCATCTATTAATGTCAAATCTAGCCTTTATTTAACAACATAAGCAAACTCCATGTTACAATGATTGCACAGCCATTAAGGATCAAATCAGTTTCTGAAAAATGTTCTGTTTTTTCTCCCTCTGCTTGCTTCTTACTGTCTCGGGGATTGAACCGGCAACCTTCCGGTTACAGATACGCTTCCCAACCCCCTGAGCCACAGTCTCCCCAAAGGTGTCAGCTGAGCTGCAGCTAAATAATCAAAATTAGGAATAGCAGGAGGATATGGAGCAAGGAAAGCACACTACAGTACCTGGTGGGAGGATGCGACAAAGGACGAAGGAAGGTTGAGACAAAATATATACACAGGATCAATGAGACAGGGGAAGTAAAACTCAGCTGGAAACACATGAAACTATCAAAATAAAACAAGAACTAGCACAGAGACCTAAAGGCAGAGACAGAGACATAAAGGCCCAGAGAACAGGAAGAGAGGCAGAAAGGGATTACCAAAAGAAGATGAACTAGATATAAACAGGCTACAGAGGATAAAATAAATGCTAAATGAAACAATCAACCATACTAATATACAAAGAGAACCTAACTGAAATACAAGAGATCCTCAAAAACACAATCAATCACAAAACCCATAAAGAAATGACAAAACAAAAATTGACAGATTTACATAAAAATATACTGAAACACCTAAAGTACTCAATATATAGAATCATATGCAGTATACTAATATACACTGAACAAAAATATAAACGCAACACTTTTGTTTTTGCTCCCATTTTTCATGAGCTGAACTTAAAGATCTGAAACATTTTCTACATACACAAAGGACCCATTACTCTCAAATATTGTTCACAGATCTGTCTAAATCTGTCTTGATGCTCAATCATCCAGGAAAGTAAATCTCCAAAAGTTGATTCTGTTCATCTGGACATAGCGTTTTGTGGCAGAAACGTTTCATCATCATCCAGGTGACTTCTTCAGTCTCAGCTGACTGCAGGTTTCCAATCTTATAAACAGTACATTTGCACAATGACTGAAACCAGCCCACTGAAGGAACAATGGGCTGGGATGTCAGTTCCTTAATCTTAATTATACAAATTCGTATGACCATTGATCAACAACCACTGACCAAAACCCATTGATCAAAGACCACTGAGTCTTAATCTGTGTTAGTGAGAACTTCTCCTCGCAGGTGTGGCATATCAAGGTGCTGATTAGACAGCATGAATATTGCACAGGTGTGCCTTAGACTGCCCACAATAAAATGCCACTCTGAAATATGCAGCTTGATCACAGCTCAATGCTACAGATGTCGCAGCTTTTGAGGGAGCGTGCAGTTGGCATGCTGACTGCAGGAATGTCTACCAGAACTGTTGCCTGTGAAATGAATGTTCATTTCTCTGCATAAGCCATCTTCAGAGGTGTTTCAGACAATTTGGCAGTACATCCAACCGGCCTTACAAACCTCATGTAACCACACCAGCCCAGGACCTCCACATCCAGCATGTTCACCTCCAGGATGGTCGACCAGGTGGAGACCAGCCACCCGGACAGCTGCAGCAACAATCGGTTTGCATAACGAAAGAATTTCTGCAAAAAATGTCAGAAACCATCTCAGGGAAGCTCATCTGCATGCTCGTCATCCTCATCGGGGTCTGGACCTGACTCTTTAACCACCTTGAGTGGGCAAATGCTCACATTTGATGGCGTCTGGCACGTTGGAAAGGTGTTCTGTTGACAGATGTTTTTACAGCTCAGGGCAGATGGCAGACCGCTTGTGTCATGTCATGTGGATGAGCAGTCTGCTGATGTCAACGTTGTGGATTGAGTGGCCCATGGTGGCGGTGGGGTTATGGACAATGAACACGAGTGCATTTTATTGTTGGCATTTTAAATGCACAGAGATACCGTGTTGAGATCCTGAGGACCATAGTTGTGCCATTTGTCCATGACCATAAGCTCATGTTACAGCGTGATAATGCACGGCCCCATATTGCAAGGATCTTTTAGAGCCTCTAGCCACTAAGCATTGTTGTTATGTGTTGCACCCTTCTCTCACATGTTCTTCCAGCAATGTTTCTGTCTCCAGCCTTGATGGTGCTGTTCTCATATTGATCCCCTCCCACTGAGAGTATACCTTAGATTTTCTATTTCTATTTTCCAGTCTTCTCTGTTATACCTCTTCAAGTGGCTGGCCAAGGCTGAGAGGCTTTGCTTCGCAGTTCCCAAGGCCTCAGGTATGGACAGCTTGTTGTAGTTCTCAGTTAACCTTTCTGCAGCTCTGACAGAAAGAGTCCCCATTGTTCTAGTGGGTGCAGGTCAGGTGAGTCTGAAGATCTGTGTGGCTTTTTCAGGCCTACTCTTTATCTAGATAACGTCAGCATCACAGTCTGCATATTAAACAGGCCTTGAGGGAGGCTGCCTGACATGTAACACATGCTTGCCTTGGGCTTGTGGTGGATTTTGTATTGGCTATATTTACTGGTAAAGTGTAACTGCTCATGTTTGATTATGTAGTACTGCTTTATGCTGCAAATTTAATTCATTTTTAGCCTACACACATTAACCATGATTATCAGCTTAATGGCATGGTTATTCTAAGAGTCTATTTTCTCTTTATCAGTCATTTCAAAGGACTCCTACAAAGCTGTATTATTCACCCATGAATGGTAAATGAAATGCTACTTATGTAGAGCCTTTCTACTCAGTTGAGCAAAAAAAGTGGGATCAATCCACATACTTTAAAATTGGCAGAAGACCCACTCAAAGCAGAGCCAAAGTCACCCACCCATAAGGCTGTTAACTAAGAGTTTTATCTTACAAAGGTTTCTGGTTAATAATGTAGGTCGTTATTGTACATGAGCTTAAAAAACTTTATTCACATCTTTATAAATATTCTGTCACTCAAGAAAATCACAAAATAAGTAAAAACTCATTAACTAATTGTTTGACACCTATTGACCTGCACAGGCTGAATCCGCCTCCTTTTGACACAGAGTAAACTCACAAGAGTAAATAAATGACTGTGGAGTGATCAGACTCTGCTCTTGGTTACTGGTTCCACCTCTAAAGAAAGACTGCAGGTCCGCTGAATGAGCCGGTTTTCCACGTGATGACAGAAAAGGAAAACAACACAAATAGTTTCCTTTGTTAATGAGACAGATTTTTCTGAACATAAATGAGATGTTTAAGATTATTTGTAATGTTTCCTCCTGTTCAGTTTTGAGCTGGCCGAGCTTTTTGGCATGTAAATCACAGTGAATTGAAACACATCTGTTTTTACCTTTGTTACGTTCCCCTGAAAGGGTCCAGGCGAAGAGGGAAAGTAACAAAAACTGGACCTTCTTGCTGAAGGTCCAGTTTGCCAACCAGCGTGCCACCATGTTGCCTGGGTTTTTTTTAATTTATATTGAATTTTTGTCACTGTTGGAGTGGGGCATTAATCCGTGGAAAACCAGTAGTAAGCACGTGCGGGGTTCCCAGCCAGAATTACATAGACTCCACACTGGTAAGGCACATTTCCCTGTAATGATTTTTCCTTTACTAAATTATAACTTTAGCTCTTATAATGAGGGAAACCATACAATTCTGTATTATCATATGCCAGAACTGCACAGACTGCACTGTAGGATGGAAGAGAGTGCAGTCCACTGATTCAAAAATGGAATAAACCCAGTTGTGGCTCTTTCTAAAATGGTTTTATCTATTATAGAGTGAACTTTGGGTTGTGTGGAATAAAAAGAGGAAAAACAAAGAAGATTACTTACAGCACAAGTGATGATGTTATTAAGACCCCACAGAAATAAACAACAACAACTGGGGAGTGCTTGGTTGCCTAGCAGCACTGATTACATAGATTATGATATTATGACTGCTGTAACATAAGCAGCTAGCTCTGAGTGATAAATACATGTAGAGGAGACTGTAGTTAGACAAGCACTGAGCAGCTCTCCTTAGGACCTAGGTGGGTGTTGGTGGATGCTGACTGTATCTGTGGTTGGAGTGCAGTTCAACTGAGAAACGAAGAGCGTCACCATTAGTTTAGCTGCCTCTTCAGTACCGTGCAGAGGAAAAGTTTTGCACGCTCCTAAAGCCATGGCCAGACTCTTTTTGAATGCCACACATGAACTTCTAATCAAAGGATACTTTGTGAAAGGACTTTGAATAAGTTGTGGTATAAAGGGAATTTGGAGTAATCCAAATGACACCGAGTCTGATTCTTGTACTCGATGTAACTGCTTCTAACGTAGAGATACTAAGGATTTCTAAAAACCACAGTACTTGCTGTGAGGCAGCTGGTACATCACAAGCATCAGAGAGAATAGAAATCATGTGGTAAGTAGAGCACTTGGAATAACATTCAGATGGGGATCTTTGGCACACCGCCTCCATGCTTGGACCAGAAAGATCCTTTGTCCAGGGTGAAGCTTTCTAGCTTCTGTTGAGTGTTGACAGTTGCAGCAGATGGCTGCCCCTCCCTGAGCCTTCCCACTCACTACATTTTCATTGTGTTTTGCAAGTTTTTATTTGCATCCAAGTAATGTTTGTAATTTGGCCTTTTCAGTGTAACATAGTTTACACAGTAAAAGGAAATAGTTCGGTGTTTGGGTTTGTCTGGCCCTGAGGCTTTATGCTACATTAATTCTCCATCTCCGTGTTTGCACAGACACAGAGACAAGAAGACGCCTTTGTTTGTTTAGTGCTCGCAGTGAGCATGCAGCGATACAGTGACGTCGAGAAATGCCACAGTTAATAATGTTATGCCTACGAGTTCTGATTTGTTAACGGAGCAGTCATGATGCAGGTATAATCAAGAGCTTTATGATATGTGCTGCAGAAACCTTACATTTACGCACAGACCACACATGTAGACAGAAACGTGTCTACATTACGCTTTCATCAAAATGTAAAATCATTATTTTATTCATGTTATGTTTTGTACTTTTGTATTGAAGAATCTTTGTTGCACTTTAAATTTGTAGAAAAGCAGCTCATTTGTCCTCATGGCCAAGCTCTCAGCTGCTTTCCGTAACTTTTGCATGTCCTGCTAAAAAAGAATGAATATTCATTATTTTCAAGGCAAATACATAAGCAAATACTGAAAATACAGACGGGTACTACTGAAAGACAAACACTGAGGTTGTTTCTACTGGTGAGCAGCATGTACACACTCTGTGACACGGAAATGAAATGAAATGCAAAGTGACTCATGTTCATGTTTAAAAAGCTCACACAGTGTATAGAGCTTCATTTACATACTGTACCAGGACACTTTGTTTTCTTGACTTTGTTTTTTATTAAAATGGCTACAGGTTACATTTGAAATGACGATCAATGTTGGCAGACCATTCTAACAATCCCTCCATGTGTCCCAACCTCCATGTTGGAGGTTTAGGATGCTCAGCAGGCCAGGGTGCATAAGTGAGCAACAAGGTTAACATATCAAAGAGTCTGCTGCAAGAAAACCAGAACTCTTCATTTCTGTTCGGTGTTAGGAAGTCATTTCTCTCACCTTTATTCTTACTTAGTTTTGGTTATGACTCACGTACTATACTTTAATATAATCATGTTAAGTCTGTTTCTTACAAAAGAATATCTTAATGAAAATACTGGGTGAAGTGTTATGTCATTTTCATCTTTGTGGATGAATCATGCAAATTCTGCTCATCTTTGCAGATATTTTAAAGCATGGAAGGTCATATTGTAAATTCCATTATGAGCTACTTCAGTAAATAAAGTCACTTGAGTTAACTGTTGAGTTTAATATCATGACGTACATATTATTTGTATTTCCATAGTAAACTAAGCTAAACCAAAATATTTGAATAATTATTGCCTTCAACTGCATGATATATCACTGGATTTCAAACCGACTCATCGTGTCGTGCCTTCCATTTACCTGAACAGAGTGAACTAGAGTGGAAGAGAAAGTGAGAATGTGACCTAGCTGCTAGTGCTTCACAGTGTTTAACTGATAAAGACAGGAGGGTTAGGGTCTGAGGAGAGGGTCACTGAGTCACACTGGATAAAGGTATGGAAGGATCAGAGTTTGCCCGGGGCACATCAATTAAGTGTTAGTTGGAGGAAGGAGAATTTCAAATTTGACATAGCAGGACACCCAAGGCAGCTTAGCTGTGCATGGTTGTGTAGACATGAGCGCACGTGCCTGCCCGTGTGAGTTTTGGGACAGATCTCATTGACCCATGGGCTTCTGCGCTGTCATGAGCGTTTAGCCTGGATTGGCTGCAAGCTCTGCCCCAGCAGTTTTCATCAGAGTTGGGGACAGGCTTCTGTAGAGCCTCACAGTACACAAACTACCAGCACTGCACCTTCTAAAACATGACTGACTAGTGAGACTTCTGTCACCTGTTCTTGTCATTGCACCGCGGCTCTCACTTTAAATCCAGAATGCATTCATGACACCAGAATGCAGAGGCATCAATTAGCATTGCTTCTGTACACCACAGTATAAATCTAACTTTCACTTTAAGTCAAAAGGTTTAACACATGTTCTGCATTAACTGTTTACAGTCATCAATCACAGTCCTGAGAGTCAAAATAATACTTGAAGTCAGTCATCAATTATTATCAATTATAATAATTATCTATTATCTGTTTCTGCAAGTGCAGTATTTCTATCAATATTTTTCATTATGTCAATTTTCACTTTTAAACTTTAAATCTGAATGTGTTGGCTCTTAAATATTAATAATGCTTTTATGATACATTCCTTTTTCATTTGTCATTCAGGTTGTTTTTTCAAACCTACTTTGGTTGTGTGTACTGTGTACATTGTAACATACCTATAATATTTCTATATTGTCACAACCCGGCTCATAGGAAGTGACAAAGAAATGGGAGACCACACACAGGCTTTTAAAGGCTGTAAGACATATTTAATGAAAATAAGGTAAAGCAACTTAAACACAATTTAAAGGACATAACAGCCATAACTGAAACTTCCAAATGAACATGATAAGTGCCAGAGAGAGCGTCAAAGCCATCCACCACTGGTTCAGTCAAGGTGTCTTTATATACACTGGGACTGGCCTCTCAGGTGTGCTGCATCAATAATTGGGTCAGCTCCACCTACCTGCAAGAAACAGGTAAAAGAAAAAGCAAAACACAAGGCCAGCCCACTAGCCGTCACAATATTCTGTAATATATCTGTAGCGGCAACCTTCGGTTCTTCTCTGCTGCTTCTGTAGGACGTAAAGTTTCGGACTCGTGCTCTTCTTGAATTGCTTGTATGTCTTTCGGTAGCAAAAACGAGGTGAATGTAAAAAAGGTAAACATTTATTCTCCATACAAACTGAAAAATACCAAACAAATTCCTCTGGTGGGTGCTCCGTTTACATTCCTTTTATGTTACAACGAAACCACAATAAAAACGGCGACGGTCAGAAAACTGTTGCTCCACGTCCTGCTTACTTGCCTAATCTTTTATCACCCCCTTGTGCCTAACACACTTCTAGTTTTCATCACAGAACAAATTACAGACAAGGTTCTGAATAGTATACATACAAGTTTTTTTTAAATAACCATTTTTAAACGGCATACATGCCAACCAGTGGGGCACCAGCAAAGATGGATTGGGCACATTAAATCTTTTATAGGTGGTATAGATCCAGTCACTGTCTTTAGTAAGACCTAGGTATTTATAATTTGTGTTACCTCGTCCTCGTTGCTGGTTCGTCTGCGTTATTTCCTTCCGTCATTCTGTGTTGTTTACCTCGGTCTCCCTGCATCTTCGTTCTGGTTTGTTTTGTTAGCTCTGCCCAGTTTAGGTTCCAGTTTCATGTTCCCCCGCCATTGCTGTTTGTATCCACTCCTGTTAATAAAGACTCACCTGCATGAGAGCTGCCGCATTTTGGGTACTTTCTACTAACTCCACACGTCTGCCACACCGGACGTGACAATTATAGCCTTACCCAAAATGATTGTATTAATTTTCCACCTCAAAATTCTGCACACAAAACCCCATAATGGCAAAATAAAAAACACTTGACAAAAGCTTGAAATTCTTGCAAATGTATTTTAAAAAAAATGTAATATGTACATCATTGTTCACAGCCTCTGCTCAAACTGTTGTGGAAGCACCTTTGGCACCAATTACAGCCTTATGTCTTTGCTAGTATGATGCTAGAGCTTTGGCACACCTATTTGGGACAGGTTGTCCCATTTTTCTTTGTAGAACCTCTTGAGCTCCATCAGGTTGGATGGAAAGCACCAGTGCATAGCCTTTTTCAGATCTCTGCTGAGATGCTCAGCCAGGTTAAGTCTAGGCTCTAGCTAGCTCACTCAAAGACATTGACAGAGTTGTACTAAGGCCACTCTTAAATAACCATTTCAAACTATTTACAGAACAAGCACGTGTTCTGCATCAAATTAGACAGTCACACAAATTATTTGTGCCACCAAAAAATCATTTCTATTAGATAGAGGAGCACATCACAGGTCTGATACCCGCAGGCCTGACAGCAGGAGTTGTAGCACTCCTCCTGCTTCCCACCTGGAGACAGTGTTTAAACTGTAATCTGCCTTTGGTTTTGACTTTCTGGCTAGCAACTTTGACATTCAGCAGTCATCTCATTGTTTTGACACACAAGACAAAGCAATCGACTGTACAACACACTAACTAAATAAGACAACACACTAACTACACATACCAAACACGCTTAATGTCTTACATCTCAAAATTTGGACCCACCGGTGCACCTGTCACCCCAGAGGGTTAATATCTTGGCTATTGGCTTCAGGTCATTGTCCTGTTGTAGAATTGCCCCAGTCCGAGATCCAGGGCATCAAGGTTGTCATTAAGGATGTCTCAGCACATCACTGCATTCATCTTTCTCTCAGTTTCTGCTGCTGAAAAACATCCCCACAGCATGCACTACTGTAGGGATGATACTCACCAGGTAATGAGCGGTGATCGGTTTCCTCCAGACATCATGCTTGGCATTCAGGCCAAAGAGTTCAATCTTTGTTTCATCAGAGCAGAGAATTTTGTTTTTCATGGTCTGAGTCCTTCAGGTATCTTTTGTAAAACTCTGGTTAGGGCTGAAGGTAGACCTTTTACTGAGGAGTGACTTCCATCTGGGTGGTCCATCATACAGGCCTGATTTGGAGAGCACTGCAGAAATGACTGTCCTCCTTCTGTCTCTATACAGAGCAAGGCTGGAACTCAGACAGGATGAAGAACCCAGAGGCCTTCCTACCCCATTATTTCAGACTGGCCAGGCAGCCTATTCTAGGAAAAATCTTGGTGGGTCCAAATTTCTTCTATTTACAAATGATGGAGGCCGCGTTGCTCATTTGAACCTTATAAATTAATAATTGAGAAATTATTCTCTACCCTTAATATAATACTATCTCAGAGGTCTACAGACAACTCCATGGCTTGGTTTATTTATTTAAATCTTAAAAACATGGTATCTAACCAGATGTGTGTCTTTGTCCTGTCTGTCTATCCCCCTTACCCACAACCAGTGGCAGCAGATGCTGCCCCTCCCTGAGCCTGGTGGGTTTTTTTCTTGGTTAAAAAGGAATTTTTTCTTCCCACTATCACCAAAGCACCTGCTCATTGGGGGGGGAGGGGTCACATGATAGTTTCCTCTGTTTTCTTTGTATTATTCTAGGATCTTCACCTTACAATATAAAGCAGCTTGAGGTAACTGTTGTTGTGATTTGGCGCAATATAAATAAAACTAAACTGAAATGACATGAAGTTTGTGCTCTGACGTGCATTGTCTGCTATGGGACCTTACATAAGCAGGTGTTTGCCTTTCCAGGTCCAATCAATCAGGTTCAACCAACTGAAATTACAAGTGGTTGGAAATTACTCCAGTCAAGTTGTCGAAACATCTGACAGATTACCAGTGGAAGCACCTGAGCTCAGTTCTGAGTATAATGGCAGAGGGAGTCAAAACTTTCTCATGCACATAAGCATTCACAGTCTTGGCCATGACATGAAGTGAAAGATGTCATACTGCACCGTATTTTACTGCACCTCAGTGTCTAAGGCCTCACTAAATAAAACCATGGAGATGTATGTAATAACCATCTGTACATAGTACTTTGGCTTTTTTTTATAGTTTTTTTCTTATTTACTTTTACTATTTTTTTTTTCAATACAT
>NW_024583132.1:120297-122865 GCF_018398535.1 Haplochromis burtoni | reverse complement strand
TTCAGGTGTTGGATACTTAAAGTTCTTCTCATCTTAAAGTACTTTAAAATACTTAAAGTTCTCGTCTTTGGGACGTTGTCTTTCTGGAGATTTCTGATTTCATTCTCATTTTAAGTTAATGTCAGGTTAATTTTCTCCATTTCCATCAGCACACCCTTGTTTTCTTTGTTAACTTTAACTTTTTCATTTGCATTTTTATTTCGACATTTTGTGTGATATTGGCCATTAATGCAAAGGATCATTTGTTCAGTTCTATTCGATTCTATTCATAAAGTGCCAAATTCTAACAACAGTCACCTCCAGTCATTTTAAACACTGTTGAGCACACTGCTCCACCCAGTGATAAATACTGGATTATCCTGGCTCGTCTCATGGAATAATTCATTTTCTGATATATTCAGAACAGAAAATGGTTTTGGCAAATAATCATATTTAAAGTAAAAAAACAAACAAAACAAAGCAAAGAAAGAGCAGGTGTGGGTTTGAGTGTTTAACTATCCTAGGCCTGTTTCTTTTCTTTGTCTTTTTTTACCCACCTTAAAATTTGAAGTATTATTTACTGTGATGTTTCATTTGGAATAAGTGGAAATCTCAACCATTCACTGTAGGTCAAGGTTTATCCAGATTTTTGGTACAAAGCTCATTCCAGGTGCATTTCAAGCATACTGTCAGTACATAATTAGAATGATATACACACAGTGAATTTTAATTCTTTAGCAGCAGTCACCCTAATGGTATATTAATATAATTTTGAAACACTTTTCTTGTGCTTATAATATGAGAAAAATATTTTTACACATACAAATCCTGATTTACAAGTACCAAATATTTATGACCACATTTTGAGCCCACATATATTGAGTTCAGTGATGCAGGTATTGGGGATGGTGCATAAGGCAGTGTTCACATGTGGAACCTGCCATCCTCTGTATACAGCACCTGGTGATTGTGTAAAAAAAACAAAAAAAAAACCTGCAGCTGAGCCTGCTTGTTCACTGTGACACAGTTTTCCAACATTCGGAAGAAGCAACTGCTATCACAACTGTACATCGATGAGGTACAATACGAATGCTACAGCAAGGAGGACCCACGCCACAGGGGAGATATTATCACCCTGACACGAGATTGGGCACCAAGCCCCAAGTGCAACTGAAGATGTGTTGAGTGCAAGAGCAGCAGACCTGAGAGATAGGATCATGTTGAAGCTGCAAACCTGGACCCTCTGTGACTGATTACCAAGACTACATGAAGTACAATCAGAAGGCCTACTAGAAGATATGAATCAAGCATTGCAGAGTATCCCTACATCACCGAAACTAATCAGCTAATCTACACCAGGGCAGCAGTGATCACAGACACACTTGAGTATAAGAATAAAGGCCATGAGGAGCAGTATCTTACATGGAGAAGGAGACTACAGCAGATCAAGCCAGTGAGGAGGCTTCCTTCCTTCCTTCCTTCCTTCCTTCCTTCCTTCCTTCCTTCCTTCCTTCCTTCCTTCCTTCCTTCCCTTGTTTCAAATCATGCCAAAATGACTACTGGCCAATAGCATTAACTTCTACAGTCACGAAGTGCTTTGAGTTTCTGGGCATGGACAGGAAATAAGGAGTGATCTCCATCACTATGCTAAGAAGAAGAACAAGTCCTCTGTAGACTTCATTTCACACTTCCTTCACCTGGCCTGCATCACATTAGGGCTTGGATCACAATAGTAGAGACCAATAGCACAAGTCACCATCAAGTGCGGGATTTACTAAGGAGATGCTCTGTCCTCACTGCTGTTCTGCATAGGCCCTCAGTGAGATCATTGACAAGACTGGCTACGGATACCAACTACAGAGTGGAGCAGTTGTCAGACACCTCCTGTACATGGATGACATCAAGCTGTATGCCAAGAGTGAACGAGACATTCACTGATCTACACCGCCAGGATATACAGCATCAGATTGTCATTCAGACTGGAGAGGTGTAGTTGGGTGATAACAAAGAGAGGGAAGGTAGTCAGAACTGAGAGGATTGTACTAGCAGAAGGGAACATCGAGGACAGCTACAAGTACCTGGGAATCTGTTAAATATACCCTAAGTAAAAGGATGGAGGCCGAGGACTAGTGAGTGTCAGAACCACTATCCAGGATGAGACAACAGACATCCAGATGGCCACAAATGGCCTCATCCTTAGTGAATACCTCAGGCAGCAGAACAATCAAAAAGACAAGCAAGGAGAAGAACCTCATGGAAGGACAGGCCCTTGAGTGGATGACATCCAGAAGTCCTAACAGTGGCAGGACAAAGCTGGACTGAAAGACAGCGCAGAGGCACTAATCATGGCAGCATAGGAACAAACTCTGAGCATGAGATCGATAGAGGCTGGGGTGCACCACACGGGGCGAGACCCCAGGTGCAGGCTATGTAATAGTGATGGGATTTCTGGCTCTTTTTAGAGAACCGGCTCTTTCTGTTATAAACGGCTGTGTGCAGGCAGAAATGGTGGACCGGAAGTGCAGAGTCCGGGGACAAACGTGAACTGAAAAACAGCTTTAATGCCAAACTCAAAGTAACAAACTTCAA